>NW_027278969.1:0-20000 GCF_046629955.1 Centroberyx affinis | reverse complement strand
GTAGTTCCGTAGCACCGAAAATAGTCCCCGGCGTAATGAAGAATTTGATCCCATTTGAATTTGATTTGGTAATAACTACAACAGCCTGACTTTTCGTGGTAACAGATAGCGATTTTTCAAATGTAAACTATGTCTTTGTGAGCTGTATTTCAAGGTTTTTAACTTACAGTTGGAGCCAATGACTTCCGGGTTGAAGGCTAAAAACGGTACGTGGGAAGTCAGAAAGTAACGGGAGTTGAGCAAACACATTGCTGATTTTGTTATTTTCATAGGATTTGTTGACGGTAAGCAATGCATTAAAAAACACCAGCCTTATCCTTTAAATTAGTGATGAGAATAATAATAATAATACCTTTATTTATATAGCGCTTTTCAAAACAAGTTACAAAGCACTTTACATACAATTAGAAAAAAGGCAATGGGCAAACAGTAAATAAAATTATTATGATAAAATACAACAAAAGATAATAAAACAAACAGTAGAATCAAACAACAGACAGTAAAATCAGTAAAAAGCAAGTCTAAAATAGTGAGTTTTTAGAAGTGACTTAAAAGAAGACAATGTGTTAGCTTCCCGGATCTCCTCCGGCAGGTCATTCCATAACTGAGGGGCCCGAACAGAAAAGGCCCGATCACCTTTAGTTTTAAGGTTAGACCGTGGAATGGCCAGGAATGACCTATCAGAGGATCTCAGGTTGCAGTTGGGCTTGTAGGAGTTCAGGAGGTCAGCTATATATTCTGGAGCTAACCGGAATAGTGGGAGCCAATGAAGAGATTTTAAAACCGGTGAGATGTGTTCTCTCTAGTTCGACCTGGCTATGAGTCTGGCTGCGGCATTTTGAATCAGCTGAAGTTTAATGAGGTTTTGTCGTGTGAGGCAGGAGAAGAGTGCATTGCAGTAATCTAACCGGGATGAGATGAATGCAGATGAGATGATGGCAGATAAGAATGACCTAATTTTTGAAATTTTTCAAAGTTGGAAAAAAACATGATTTGACAACAGAATTAATATGCTGGTCGAAATTGAGATGGTTATCAAAGATGATACCGAGGTTTCTACAAGAGTTAGTAATGTTAGATGAGAGGGGACCAAGATGGGAGGAAATGTCATTCTGTGATTAGTCTGGACCATATGATAATGATCTCGGATTTTTCTGAAGAAACTGAAGAAAATTTGATGCCATCCAGTTATTGATATCTGCAATGCACATGTGGGGGTTGTTTAATTGATTGGTGTCATTAGTGTCAAAGGAGAGATATAATTGTGTGTCATTGGCATAGAAATGGTAACTGATATTGTGTTTTTTAATAATATGACCAAATGGTAGCATATAAATGGAAAATAGTAAGGGCCCAGAAGGAACCTAGAAGTGCTTGATACCTAGTTGTATACACTATGTGAATATCACGTTACAAGTCATGAGTAACAAGCCCAATGCTGGTCATTCCTATCATCAGACTAGTTTTATCTGAAATTACTACCATCAGGTTACTTATGTTTTTATAAGTAATGTGGGGACAATTAAGACAGTAGCTTAAATGTTATAGCAGTGGGCTTGTGATCAGAAGGTCCCAGGACTGTCAGGGTAAATCTGGGTGGGGGGTGCAGTCGATGACGTGTAACTCTCCCTCCCCCAGGTCGATGCTGTGAAAACAAATGTGTTCTCTGTAAACCTGCCAAGTTAGAATAATTACAATTATTTTGATTACCAGCATGAAATATGTATGGCATGTATGGTATTGGGATGAAAAGAAAGTCACCGAGTTACCAAACCAACACATTCTGACTGGCTGTGATGAAACTGTCCCCTCCTTGTTGTTGCTCCTAGCTGTCTGGCTCTCTGCCTAATCACTGTGTGATTATGTGTGTGTGTATGTGTGTGTCTGTGTGTGTGCAAGAGAGAGAGAGAAAGAGAAATAGAGAGAGAGAGAGAGAGTGAGAGAGAGAGAGAGAGAGAGTTGTGGCTCACTGGATGATTGAGAGTAGCAATTAGAGACTTAATTAGTGGCTATCACAAACACACACACACACACACACACGCACGCACACACGCACGCACACAAATACACTCTCATAATAAGGCAAGAAAATACTGTACACACACACAGTGTGTGTGTGTGTCTGTGTATGTGTGTGTGTTTACCAGATACCATAATATGATTCCATCCACGTTTTAAGTGTTTAATTGGCTTTTAAATCCCGCTATGTAATTATACAGCTTTGACACACACATACATACACACACACACACACACACACACACACACACACACACATATATAGACTCACAGACACTCACACAGATGCATACACACATGAGAATGCACACGCACACGCACACACATACCCCTACACACACAGCTGTTCATTAGCATGATGGTTTTAGTTCTGTCTTCCTCTAATCACATCATGTTTACATTTCAAATGAGAGGAAATTCTGCATTGCCACAAACACACACACAGGCCCGCCCACCCACGTGCACACACCCACACACACACACACACTTACATACACACACACACACACACACACACATCATTTAAGTTTCAACTTGCTCTAATCATATCATGTGTACATTTCAAATGAGAGAGAAATGCAGCATCGCCACACACATGCAGCATGCACACACACACACACACAGCCAGCGTAACATATAGACACACACAAACATACGCGACATGCTCTCGCCTCCTCTCTCCTGCTCTTACACACACACACACACACTCAGACACACACACACACACACACCCCTCATTAAGTTCCAGCAGTATGTGCGAGTATTATTCAAATGAGCCTTGCAGCATTTTAGTGCAGTTTCATCGTTGATTGGTTTGAGATTTCGCTGCCTTTAATTTGATAAAAGCAGGGCAAACATGAAGTCTGCCAAAATAACTGGCTTTGAATGGTGTTAAAACAGATCATGCGTGTGTGTGTGTGTGTGTGTGTGTGTGTGTGTGTGTGTTTCTGGCTGACAGCGTGTGTGTGTGTGTGTGTGTCTAAATGAGTGCAGATCAAACAGTGTGTGATTTTCTCTCTCTCTTTGAGCCATAAAGCGATGAGACATGACAGTAGCGTACAGCCAGAATGTCCATCAAGGCTATGCTTATGTACTGTATATGTGTGTATCTAGGTATATGTGTATGTATGTCTATGTGTTTATAATATGCATATATGTCTATCTTTGCGTATATACTGTATATACGTGTATTTCTGTATGTGTATTTATCTGTATATGGCATCCTGCTGTGAGTTAGAGAGACAACTCCCTGCATCTGATATCATTACTACCAAAGCTTCCAAACCCGCTTATATCAACTAAACTTCTAGGGACAAAGTGAAAACGACTGATGACTGACAAGATATTATTATTCGGTCAGTGTGATAATTTATCAGATGTAGATCACCAAACTATCAGCTTAGAGGGAACATTGGTCCTGAATTCTCCTCTAAGATGTCTTTTTCAATATGGCTTCCAAATAGATTTCTGGTTTTTTTTGCTTGATCTTTGCTCTCCCTTATAGCGATAAATACTACAAGATCAAATTTGGACTCACTTATGCTGACCTGCCTGGTTTGGTGTAGTGGATTCAAACCCAGGAGCGTTCAAACCTTTTGTTGTGATTGTCTGGGGAGGTTAGAACCCCCCAGTCAAAGTCAATTAAAGTCAATTGTTAATGTAACGCCTTACCACCCAACCTGTAGTTTGATCTAACCTGTCTGTCTGTGTGTCTGTCTGTGTGTCCAGACCTGCAGTCCAAGGCTGCCGACTTGAACCAGACTCTCTCTCGGAGAGACGGAGCTCCGGAGAAAAGCCTGAAGGAGATGAAGGAGGAGATCCAGACCATGCTAGCCGAGATGAGAAAACGACAGCTGGGAGGGAAGAAGGGCTTCGCAGAGGAGGAGATGGAGTATGCACACACACACACACACACACACACATACACATACACACATCTTGCATCTTTCTCCCTCGCATAGTGAAAAAAAACTGATTCGGAGAAAACTGAAGACGCAGACTTTCTTTCTTTCTCTCTTTCTCTCTCCGTCTTTCTCTCTTTCTTTCTCTCCGTCTCTCTTCCTCTAAGGTGTTTCTGTTGTCACCAAAGACATTAGGAATAAACAGCTTCCACCGAACAGACAGTTGATTGCTACATATCCTAAAGCCATTACTCTCTGCTAATGTTTTAACAAAGTCTCTCGCTCTCTCTCTCTCAAGGCGTTTGATGGAATTTGTTATCTTTCTCCATCCTTCCTTTCTTTCCCCTCCCTCTCTCTCTCTCTCTCTCTCTCTCTCTCTGCCTGTCTCTTTCAGCAGTAAATGTTGACGAGGTCGATGAGTTAATTAAAACTAGCGCCGTGGGGGGGAGAGAGAGAGAGAGAGAGAGAGAGAGAGAGGGACAGAAAGAAAGAAGAAAAGGCAGCGAGAAAGAAATTCAACGAGGCAGAGAAGGAGCGAGAGATGGACAGAGAGAGAGAGAGAGAGGAAAGAAAGACAGAGAGAAATTGCCGCCGCCACTGAATGACTTGTCTGTCCGTCTGCGGTTGATTATTTGACTAAACCCTGAGGGGAGAATTCAGCTGGAGAAGAACACACACACATCAACCAATGTTAAAGGGGCATTTCAGCAAAATAAACAAAGCTGATATAGTTTCATACTGTACATTTTATATTTTCTATATTTCTTCATTTTTGCCTCAGTATACTCTCTAGCTGTTATCCTGCACACCCTGCATGCATACTGTGATTTCCACTATTCATTCATATAGCCGGTTGTGTTATGCTTAACGCCCCCTCCCATTGGCTCTATTCTTATTTATATTCGATTTTCTTCTTCGCCCGTTCCCCACGGGGATCATTAAAGTTTCATCTAATCCAATCATTACCTCGCACATATCCCCAAAACTGTGGGAAACAGTCCTCCGAGTGATGTCAACCGGAGGACACTAGATCCTTGTTGTCTTAATTAAGGCTGAAGGTGAAAAATAAGCCTCATTAAGGGATGCTATGGTAAACATATGGTTATTAAACTCTTTTAAATACTTGGAGAGCGATTTAGGTTTTATGGGAATTCAAATCAAAGCAAAGTGTTATGAACAAATTTGCAATGAACTTAAAGGCCGCAGTGGAAATCTTGATGGGGGAATCAACTACACTCAAGGTAAGAATAAAATTAATGAAATGGATGATTGGTGAAATGCCCCTTTATCAGAGCTTGATTTTTATTATTTTTTCAGTTTAGTTGTATTGTCAGCTCTCAGTATCTGATGCTTTCAGTTACCCATCTCCAGCTGCATTGAACTGAATGCATACTAGCAAGGATGGAAAATGGACACTTTAACATCAAACACACACACACACACACACACACACACACACACCGACAGAGCCCATGTCTGTAGGTTTTAGTCGTCCTTAGTATCTGGTTCTTTGCCAATGTGTGCTGCTGCTAATACAGCATGCACTGCTGCAGTGTACATTAACATACACACACGCTCCTCTACCCACCCACCCTGTTACACACACAGACACACATGCAAACACACACGCAAACACACACACACACACACATTAGTCTGATGATATTTGAAATGTTTTACACTGCTACAGTTTAATCTAACTTTGCCTCAGGGGTCAATAGAAGAAAATCGGCAATTTCATTCCAACATTTCAACATTCAGTCTTATAGAGTGATTATTGTCTTCAGACTAGCAGAGGCTCTGTCAAGCATTACAATAACTGTTCTCCTCCTCCTCTCCTCTCCTCTCCTCTCCCCTCCTCTCCTCTCCTCTCCTCTCCTCTCCTTTCCTCCCTCTCCTCTCCTCTCTTCTCCTCCTCTCCTCTCCTGTTTACTCCTCCCCTCTTTTAAGGTGATTTTCGTCTACCCTTCTCTTCTCTTCTCTTCTCTTCTCTTCTCTTCTCTTCTCTTCTCTTCTCTTCTCTTCTCTTCTCTTCTCTTCTCTTCTCTTCTCTTCTCTTCTCTTCTCTTCTCTTCCCCTCTCTTCTGCACTTGTTCCCTTGCACTAAGCGGTTCTGCACTTGTTCCCTTGCACTAAGCAGCTGGGATTGCTACATTCACACTGTATATTGACTTATTCTACTGAATGAAACTAAGCTAAATGGCCAAACTGTAATCCTAAATATCCTCCTCTCATTTCTCCTCCTCCCTTCAGTCTAGCAGAGGAGTTGTATCAGAAAGTGAAGCGGTTGTTTGGTGACCCCCATCAGGCCACAGAGGACCTGAAGGCAGAGGTAATACAACAAATTCAGCTAAAATAATGTTCTATTCTATTCTGTTCTATTGTAAAATAATGCTCTTCCCCAGGTAACAGGGAAGCTGTCGGACCATGAGGCGAAGCTCCAGGAGGCCCAGGATCTAGTTCACTCTGCCCAGGGAAAGACGAGGGAGGCTGGGATACTGGCCGCGCAAAACCAGGCTAACCTCACCGCCCTGGAGGTAGAGATACACACACACACACACACACACACACACACCATAAAACCGTGTGCGTACTTGCTCAAATACACACTCTCACCGAGTGCTAAATATTTGCCTGCACTTGTCATCAGAGTTTGGTGATAATATTGCAATTTCTTTTCCCCGTAGCAAGTAGTGAAATGAATTACTATTTCAATGATTTATCATTTCAATTTCAGTCATAATGTTAGATTATTACTATCACATTACCAATCAAAAGATAAGCCATTATTTTTGTTTTTAAATATCAGATTGAAGTCGAATTACCATAAAACTATATCCCACCCCTGTCCCCATATTCGTTTTCATTATAATTAGTTGTCATCCTCTCACACTTGAGCTAGCTCAGATGACAAATGGAAGAAAAGTTGACTTCTCTGGGTGGAAAAATGTACACTACTTGATTTTATTGAATTGAACATCAACACTTTTGAAGTAATGAGTAATGGATTACTTTTTTTGAGTAAGAATCCCAGCACTGGTATTCAACCTTTTTGCCTCCAGCCTCCTAAAACCAAAACGGTCTCTCTTTAGTCTTTTCTGCTCTGCTTCATTAAATCCCAAAGAGTGGAGCATCTTACCGTCTATTCATCTCAGACACCAATTATTCTTATTTTCCCTTTTCATCCTTTTGAGTGTGATTCATCATCAAGGGAAGCTCGGAGGCAGCACAAATTCCTAACTGAGCAAAACAACAAGCATTCATCGCAAAGATTATTATACATGTCCTAGAGGAAGTGTTCTGCAGTGAGCACACACACATACACTCTCTCCATCTCCTCCTTTCTTTATATCCGTCTTTGTCTTTCTCCCTGACCCTGCGGTTTTTTGTTCTACAGAGAAAGCATTATGCAGTTAACAGTGGAATACACACAATTGACTTTTCTGCTATTTAATCAAAGCACTAAGTGTGTTTTTATTTTTTTGAAACCTGGAAATCTTTTTTGCCATGAAAAGGTTCTTATAACCCGTCTGTAAAGAAGATTTCTCTGACATTCTTATGGGAAAAGTTTCAGTTTACATTTGACTTGAGCGAATTGATCGCCACCACTGCTACACACACATACACACAGAGACTCACACTCTCTCTCTGTCACACTGCTTGGTCTCCATCCAAGGATTTATGTATTATGATGTATTGAATTAGAAAGCCTGAATGGAGATTCACTGACATAGGATTGGCGTGACCGGCCCAACAAATGGTTAAATCTCATTGCAAAACAGTTGAAAAGCATCTGTGGACATTCTGAAATGTTGTTTATAAAATATCTGTCCACCTCATCCTCCCAGAACAATTGTGGCACTGTTAACCCCATGTTAAAGGCAGCCATCATGGTTGTATGGCATTAGTTGGAGCACTGGAATATTGTCTAATGCATGTCTTTTTCATTTTGGGACGTCATGAAATATAACATTATCTGACAACAACTTGGCCAACATTAATCAGTTCTTGAAAAGTGCTTTCCATTTTCTTGCGGATGTGTCATTTTCGATGTTCTTCATTCAGGAATCCTATTTAGTCGCTTCAACCCAGCTGATGGAAAAGCTTGCTCAAAATTCACTTGACAGTTGGATGGAAACATAGCTACTGACCCCGCATTGTTGTTTTACAGAGGAAGCGTTCTGCAGTGAGCGGAGTCAAACAAGGAGCCCAGGAAGTCCTTGGAGAAGGAGAACGTCTACTGGCTGAAGCTAACCAGTTCTCTGACAACATCAACAAGGAGATAGAGGTACCAGAGACAACCTGGTAGAAACGTACAGAACAAGGAGATAGAAGTACCAGAGACAACCTGGTAGAATCTTACAGAACAAGGAGATAGAAGTACCAGAGACAACCTGGTAGAAACATACAGAACAGAACAAGGAGATAGAAGTACTAGAGACAACCTGGTTGAAACTTACAGAACAAGGAGATAGAGGTACCAGAGACAACCTGGTAGAAACTTACAGAACAAGGAGATAGGAGTACCAGAGACAACCTGGTAGAAACATACAGAACAAAGAGATAGAAGTACCAGAGACAACCTGGTAGAAACATACAGAACAAAGAGATAGAAGTACCAGAGACAACCTGGTAGAAACATACAGAACAAAGAGATAGAAGTACCAGAGACAACCTGGTAGAAACATACAGAACAAAGAGATAGAAGTACCAGAGACAACCTGGTAGAAACTTACAGAACAAGGAGATAGAAGTACCAGAGACAACCTGGTTGAAACTTAACAGAACAAGGAGATAGAGGTACCAGAGAGGTAGAAACTTACAGAACAAGGAGATAGAGGTACCAGAGAGGTAGAAACATACAGAACAAGGAGATAGAGGTACCAGAGAGGTAGAAACTTACAGAACAAGGAGATAGAAGTACCAGAGACAACCTGGTAGAAACTTCGAAGACCTCCCTATAACCTTCTTTAGAACTTCATTCTATTCTTGGTCCTTCTGCCTGAGGCCAAGTCCCAGCTTCAACAAGGAGGAGAGGTACTAGAAAACATCCATAAGCTTGTAAAAGAGTGACTTAAAACTTTCTGGTTCCTTAGAATATAGAATGGAATATATAGAATATAGAGTATATCAATCAATTTGAGGTCAAATCACAGGTCTCAATATAAGTGAGTGAAGCGTCTATTTCCTCTCCTCTCTCTGTCTGTAGGACTTGGAGGAGATGGAGAGAGAGTTGGGTCCTCTCCACGACCAGCTGGACTTCAAAGTCAGCCGCCTCACCGACGGTCTGAGTGACGGCAGCCTGGCCAATCACGTGCTCGACGCCGAGAAACACGCCCAGCAGCTGAACGAATCCGCTGGCATCCTGGACGGGTAGACACACACACCTTAACACTACTTAAACCCCAACTGTACTTAACTCCCGACAAGTTCAGAACAAAGACGTATGATGGTACAGGAGGCCTCTGTAACTTTTTTTTAAACCTCCATTGATTCAGTTTTTAATTGCTTAACAAAATGTGTATACAGGCATAGAAAGAGAAATGACAAATGATTTGAAAACGCATACCCCTCCTCTTCATTTCTCGCTCTCCTCTTGATCTCTCCTCTCCTCTCCTCTCAGTATTTTGGCTGAAGCTAAGAATCTCTCCTTCAATGCGACAGCTGCCTTCAAGGCCTACAGTAACATAAAAGCGAATGTCGACGCGGCAGAGAAAGAGGCGAAGGCAGCCAAACAGAGAGCTACCGAGGCACTGGCACTGGTGAGAGGATACGCACACACACACACACACACATATCCACTTACATTTATGTGGAGTCTGAAGCTGCTCGGTGATTTTGGTGGCTGTCTTTGATCTCTACATGGGTGTTGCACGGAGTAGAGAGACCATGTTTTAACCAGATGACCTGGGTTCAAGCCCCTTGGTTGGCCAGCAAACAAAAGAACATTTTCCTACAGGGATTAATAAAGTATTCCATTATTTCAGCCATGTTATCAGTTCAGTAGAACAATGTGTGCCTCACCTCCAGAAAATCATCCTGGGCTCTGTTAGTCTCCTTTTCCATCTTTTCCAATGCATTTTCTATTGCAGCATTGTAAGCAGCAGTAAATGTTCACTAATACAGTCTGACCTGTCTAGGTATCTGAAAATTAGATATTTGCATTTGGTATAACTTTATGGTATAACTTTATTATCAATTAAATAAATAATGTGACAAAGTGACCAGTCTCCACCCTACACTTAATGGGATCAATAGGAAATAGGAAACTCAATTTGTTGGCCAGTATTCTTTATAGATGTGGAAATGTCCTGATGAGAGGTTACTGATGTTCCCTGTATCTGTGATGCGTTTGAGGCCTGCTGTTCCTGTGGGCGTTTTCAACCTGCTGATTTCACTTACTGCTGTGAGTGAAATACTGCTGAGCAACACTCACTGCTGAAATCTGAGTTTGAGGTTGACCTCTACCACACTTTGAGAGAGAGAGAGAATGAGAGAGTAACAAATTTTGTTTAACATTTAATATTACAAATATTGTATTTCAGGTGTTCTCTGACAACATCAACAAGGAGATAGAGGTACCAGAGACAACCTGGTAGAAACTTACAGAACAAGGAGATAGAAGTACCAGAGACAGAGAGTAAAATTAGACTGTAAGTCTCTGGGTGGAGAAGGGTGGAGAAGATCAACAATTATTTATATAATGTAATAATTTAAAAGAACTAGACCCAAAAGCAAAATCACACTGTTGCCTTCTACAAGCCAGAGGTAATGCTCCTGGCAATTTTACTTACACCTGAAATACAATATGTGTAATATTAAATGTTTTGGGGTCTTGGCAGTCAGAGCAGTTGCTCATTCTGTTACTGCTCCAATTGGCTGGCTCCACCTCTCTAACCCTGATTGGTTGAGTCCAGAATCTATGTAGAGACTGGAGCAAAATCTAACTGGCTGGTAAAAAGGGTTCCCAGTTAGGAACTGTGTCAAATTGGCAATTTCGGTTTTTCACCCTTACATCTCAGAGTGCTAAAATATGCTGGGAATACTGGGAAAAAGACACTCTCTAGGATAGCGATCCCCTTTGGCAAAATAACTTGCAAATGTTATATGTAACAACATAACGTTATTAATAACATCATATTTGACGCTGTTTACTGTGATCACTGGTGGTATGATTTACAGCTGAGAATCATCAGCAGTAACCAAGTCTCCATAATCCCACTGGAGACTGTGCTTATTGATGATGTCATTAGTTAACTCTTCTCAAGGATTTTATTGATTTTTTTCTCATGTTGTGACAGTGAAGAGACAAGAAAAGGAAAAAACACACACACACACACACACCTCTTGTATATGCTAAAAGTACACTGTTATGACCGTATCTGCATAGCTAGAATGCTACCTCTGTGTGTGTGAGAGAGAGAGAGAGAGAGAGAGAGAGAGAGAGAGAGAGCATACTTGTGATACAGATACTCGGTCATGAAAGTGTACTTTCAGCACAAGAGGTAGCGTGTGTGTGTGTGTGTGTGTGTGTGTGTGTGTGTCCTGCATGCGGTAACAGTAATGTAAGCTCTCACTCTCTATTAGTCATGGCTGAGAGATCAAAGCACTCCTCTGTCCCTCTCTTTCCTTCCTTTCTTCTCCTCTCTCCCTCTCTCGCTCTCTCTCTCTCTCTCTCGCTCTCTCTCTCTCTCTCTCTCGTTCATTATCATGACCACACACACCTGAAGTCTCCTCTTTCCTTCCTCTCTCGTCTTCTTTTCTTAATTTATTCGCTTTTCTCTTCCTTCCTCCTCTGCCCTCCCTGTTCCTCTCCTCATTTCATTCTTTTTTCATTCTCCTGTCCTTTCCTTTCCTTTCCTTTTCTTTTCCTCCATCTCCTTTCCTTTTCCTTTCCTTTCCTTCCCCTTTCCTTTCCTATGTCTCCTTTCCTTTCCTCTTCCTTTCCTATTTTTTTCTGTTCATTCTCATGCTTTTCTACCTTCCCTGTTTTATTTATTTATTTTCTTTCTTCTTCTTTTCACTGAGACCCCCTCCCTCATTTTTCTTTTCTTTTGCCATCTGTTTTTCTTTTTTCTCTCTCTCTCTCTCTCTCTCTCTCTCTGGTTTCATTCCCTCTGGCCATGAAGGGGTGAAGGGCAGAAATAAGAAAGGGGTAAAAAGAGAGTTGGATGGAGGCAGAGAAAAGAAAGAAAGAAGAAAGGAACAAGGGTTGGAGGTGTATTTAAGTCAATTGAACACCTTTCTTAGAATATCATTTAATGTAGTCGGTAATGTAAAGTAGTTGTGCTTTGATCTTACAATAAGGTATGCAGATTACTGCACCCACTGTACAGCTGTGTGTGTGTGTGTGTGTGTGTGTGTGTGTGTGTGTGTGTGTGTGTGTGTGTGTATTGTTGTGCCGACCCATGCTCTTATGAAATGTTTTGGCTTGTTTTATTTTCATTTATTCACTTTTTTGTTTTTGTGTGTGTTGGAAGACATTGTTCAATATCTGTGATGGGATGCAGATTATTCTGGAGAAATGTCTCAGAGTGGGTGTGTGGAGTCACATCTTTTCTTCTGTCGTGTGTGTGTGTGTGTGTGTGTGTGTAGGCTTCAGGTCCAGAGGTCCCAGTTAAGGAGGCAGCCAAAGGTTCCCTCCAAAAGAGTAACAAACTGTTGAACCAAGCTAAACAACTTCAGAATGATGTCAAAGGTACTGTGTGTGTGTGTGTGTGTGTGTGACTTTCTCCTGTGAGAGTTCCATAATGCAAGACTATACAATAACTAAACTATACAATAATGTATGTAAAGATAACGAAAATAATATGTAAAAAATAGTTAAGTGTTAATGTATTGCATTTAAAACAATACAGAGAAATCATTGGGCTTCTAATTGTGGTTTAAATAATAATTGTGTAGTTAATGAATTGATTACAATAATAATTAGCATGAGTATTTTTTCAGTTCTGCCATTGTTACTGTCACTCTTCATCTCTCTCTCTCTCTCTCTCTCTCTCTCTCGCTCTGTATTGCTGTCACTCTACCTTTTTTTGAGAACTGTTTTTATTAGTAGGCGGCCTTGGCTTCAACTCAAACCATCACTGTTATCTCTGTGTGTGTGTGTGTGTGCGTGTGTGTGCGTTTTTGTGTGTGTGTGTGTGTGTGTAGAGAACGCAGCCAGTGTGGCCGGGTTGAAGGGAAGAGTTAAAGCAGCCAGAGACAAAAACAAAGACCTGCTCAAAGCTGTCAACGCAACCATGGCAACGCTCAACGCTATCCCCAATGGTAAGACTGCAGGAATACACTGTCTGTGTTTGTGTGTGTGAGAGAGAGAGAGCGTGTGGATCAATATCAGTGTAGCACTGCGTCGAGAGAGGTCAGCTGCTCTGGTAAACTCAGCTTGACACATGTCAATATTCACAGACACGCAGAAACACACACAGAAATACACTGCAGTGGTAGTGAGGTTGTTGAACCGAAGTGGAAGGAGAATGCACGATCGAGTTAGTAATCACCACACACATATCATAAGTCCCAAGGGTGAACACAACTTGTTCAATTCTTGTTCAAATCCCTGCAGATAAATTAAGGCTGGGGTCACATTAGAGGATTATCAGGCTGAATTCCACCAGATTTTACATCCCGAACTTGGGAGGGGAAATCCCGATTAGAGACTTGGTTAGGACCGATAGCCAATGCTACAGCCACAGATCCATGTATATAAATATAATACATTTCATCTGTGTGTGTGTGTGTATTTGTATCTGTCTTGCGTTCCCTGACAGACACAGCAGCGAAGCTAGCAGCCACCAAGGCCGTAGCGGCCGATGCGAACGCCACGGCCATAGACGTCCTGGAGCGCCTGGGGGATCTGAACCTGCGGCTCCGCGGCCTGCAGAGGAACTACAGCGACCTGGAGGACACCGTCAACGCAGCCAATCAGATGATCCAGGACCCCGAGAAAAACAGTAAAGACCTCCACTTTTGGCCAGCTGCACCGTAGTACAGTATCAGTGAGAACACTTTCAACTGGCGGTTCTCACGATAAAGACAGCAGTAAAATTTCTCGATTTGGCCCATTCTAATAGAAAGTCAGTATTGCTTTTTATAGTATAGCTTTTATAGTTACTATTACTAAAAACCATCAGGCCTTTTTCTATTGGCGAATCAAATGGAAAACAGTAGAAAGAACAGCAAGAACTGTTATTTCACTCCCGAAACCTTTTTCCAACACACCCGTGACTATAATGAGAGTCAACAAACATTTGTGTCCCAAAATGAATATGATATTTCCTTGTAATGAAACTCTTTATTTAAATGTGCTTGCCTTCACTTGGCTCCCCTCTGAGCTCATTTTCTGAAACTCCCAGTTTGGGGACGAGTGAAAGCAAGACGTTATTCCTGCAACTTATGTTCAGCTTAATGTCATGCAGCCCATTATTTATATTCATTACAATACATTTCTTTCTAGTCTTAAGATAGATGGTTGCATGTTGTTCATGTCTAGTACTGGATATTGAGCCATTGCTGTTGTATATTCAAATTAGGATGCTTTTCTTTCTTACTTATTTGAATTATAGGTCCTTTATGTGCTGAGTTCCATAAACCTAGTTATCATCTGACAGCATCATAAATAAGTGAAATATGATTTTATCACAACCCAAACCTGACATTTTGTCTCTGTCTCTCTGTTTTTTTTCACCCCCAACAGCTATCAGTATGTATATTTCACTTACCTCAACATAAGCTTTTATTATTATAAGTGGTGCACCAATACCATGTTGTAATGACCAAGTGTGAGTAATGCTGAGTCTTTACCAATGCTGAGAGCTTTTATTGACATTTGCTATTTAGGCCTTGCTGCAAAAATAGCATAGTCTGCAGAGTCATTATAAAAAATCATTTCACTATCATCAAGCAGCATTGTATTTATTGTTAGTTCTTGGTGTCTTTGGGCTTCATCAATACCAACTCCGTCAGCCTGCCCTGATAACTGACTTCAACAACAGTATTGGTGCACCACCTATTATCTTCACTAGTATTATTATCGCCACCTTTAATAGCCATATAGTTGCTTCTAATGATGCCTCTATTCTGTTCTGCTCTGCTAGAGCATGAGGGCTCCGTATAGCGCTGAACTTTCTTTCTTTCTTTCTTCCTCTCTGTCTCTCTTTCTTTCCTCTAGTCTTGAGCACTTGAATCTATAGCGTCGAAAAGTCTAATGCTTCCTTTCGGATAGTGAGCTACACTAATGGCTCGGCTCTCGCTGGCTGTCCCATCCTTCTCTCTCTCTCTCCATCTTTCTCCTCCTCCTTCCTCTCTGAGTAATACCAGCGATGTCCTTTCCTGCCATAATTTAGCATCTCTTCGCACTCTTCACACGCTTCCTCTTATAGCTACATCAGCTGCAATAAATAGGCCTGATGTTTAACTGCTGTACTGAGTGCTGTATCACCGCTGTCCCTTATCCCTCTCTCCTCAGTCCACGCTGCAGGAGCTAAAGTGAAGGACTTGGAGGACGAAGCTGATAGGCTGTTGGAGAAGCTGCAGCCAATCAAAAAGCTGCAGGACAATTTGAGGCGGAACATCTCACAAATCAAGGAACTCATCAACCAAGCTAGGAAACAAGCTAATTCAGTAAGTTGCTGATACATAATAAACGTTTATGTCAGCCTAAAAAGGTGGGCAAAATCTACTCTAAATCTAATCTACTAATACTATATTATATGTAAACTAACCTTATCTCTCTCTCTCTCCTTCCTCCTCCCAGATCAAAGTGTCGGTGTCGTCGGGCGGCGACTGTCTCCGTAGTTACCGCCCCGACATCCGGAAAGGGAGGTACAACACCATCATCCTCCACGTCAAGACCACCACAGCCGATAACCTGCTCTTCTACCTCGGATCTGCCAAATATGTACGTATACACACTTCTAGTGACAGTAGAAATAAGCACACACACACACACACACACACACTGTTAATTGTGTATGTACTGGATAGGCTCTACACACCTACTGTCCTACATAGGGTCTGCTTAATGTATACATATATTGACTTGTACTGTATGTGCATTGGCTGACAGAAACACACACACACACACACACACACACACACACACACACACACCAACATGCGTTGTGATTTGTCATGTATGTAGAGACCTAAAGGTATCATTAGGAATTGTTTTACTAGTCTAATTCCCTGTCCTCATACAAAACAATACTCATTTCCATGTTAATAATGTCATATATTGCGCATGGCTGCATGTTATTGCTCATTAAGCCTGAGTTGATGCATCTTTATGGCTCTGGAACAACCTGGTCAAACTTTGTCTATATATGCCTCTGGTACTATGCTGACAAACTAGAAAATGTTGTCGACAGTTTTTATTATTATTATTTTTTTTTTTATCAGTGTTTCATATTAGAACATTAATCATATTTATTATGATGTTTAGGATGCTGTACACTGTGTAGCATTTATCATACTTAAAGTGTCTGGGCTCAAAACTGAGCGCACGCACACACACACACACACAGAAATGCACAGACACAAACACACACAAGCATTCCTCTCTCTCTCTCTCTCTCTCTCTCTCTCTCTCTCTCTCTCTCTCTCTCTCTCTCACACACACACACACACACTACACATACTCCCAAAGTGTTTTGCCTAATACAAGAATAATTAATATGTCTATAGTCATATACTCTACTAATACACTTGTAAACACACGCACCCACCTGCTTTAAGGTAGCACAGACACACTGTGTGTGTGTGTGTACGCGCACGCACGCAAGTGTGTGTGTGTGTGTGTGTCCTAACGAGCAGCAGCAATTAACAGCAAGTTTATGTTGCTATCTGCTTTGGCCTGATTTCCCCTGAGAAATCACTGCTTTGCTCCATCTGACTGGGAAGTGTGTGTGAGTGTGTCTGTGTGTCTGTGTGTCGATGTGTCTGTGTGTTTTGTCTTTATATGTGACTCTCACTAATATTCTCTAATAGTGCATGATACCATATGAATAGTAATGCTCTGTGTGTGGTGTGTGTGTGTGTGTGTGCCTCTAACATTTCCCTAATAGTGTGTAATGCTAGCTGAATAATAACGATGTTGCCCTGTGATCTGTGATCTGTGCTAATGAATAATCGCCATTACCATGGAGAGACTAGAAAGATAAGTGAGTGTGTATTTGTGTGTGTGTGTGCGTCTTAAAATGTGACTCCCTAATAATCTCTAATAGTGCATAATACTATATGAATAATAATGCTCTGTGCGTGTGTGTGTGTGTGTGTGTGTGTGTGTGGTGTGTACCTCAGAGACAGCATCCAGATGAGAGCATATGCTCAAAATTCTCTTATTAATTTTTGGGCTCATACATAAGTAATAAGACCATTAATCAGAATACAGCAATATAGTGTGAAAAAAACACTTATAGAGACAACTAAAGAGAAAACTTCAGCCTGCGTACTCTTTGAATCCCAGTCCTCCTTTCACCTGGCATCAACATGCGTCCTGGCTGAGCAGACTGTACTGGGATAGTGCCAGAAGGCATCAGATTCACACAGAGATGCACCCAAGATGCATTAAAGATGTGATCAGCCAAACCACCTCTAGAGGCTTTCTATGTTGGAAACGCATGTGGCAACATTAACATCAAAGTGTAAACGCAATGCATCTCCAATCCACCTATAGCAACTACAGAAGCGGAATAAACTATAGAGAACGGATCCAACCAGGAAGACCAGGCCAAAAAGTAGCAGGGAGCACTGATAGTACCATTAAAACTACCTTAGTATTGAAAATGGTAAGATATTAAAATGTATAGTCAGGTTACTCATGGAGGAGAGTAAGAAGCTGATATGACTACTGAAGGTTCTCTTTTCTCTAACCAATTCAATTCTTTGACTGTAGTTCTTCATTTTACTTCAGTTTTATATATTAAAACCATACCTAGATGATTATTTTGTTTGAAAACACCTACAGTAAAATAGTACATCATCACCAATAAGGTAGAACAGTTCCAAAATTGTACATGAAACCCATTCAAACGGCAGTAAGAACGTAACAGACATCGTAATAACTTATGTGTGTGTTTGTGCTTCTGCATGCGTGTGTGTGTATGATATACACACACATATAATATACAGTATATATGCTTTGTGTGTCTCTCAGGTTGATTTCCTGGCCTTGGAGATGCGTAAGGGCAAGGTGAGCTTCCTGTGGGACGTGGGTTCAGGTGTAGGGAGAGTCGAGTACCGCACCTCACCATTCACGACGGGAACTGGCACAGGATAGAAGCCTATCGGTAAGAATCGGTAAGAAACATGTACACACACACACACACATGTACACGCATATACACACATGCTTCTTGTCTGTCTCACACATATGGACGTAGCACTTCTTATAAAAACATGCATCACAAGCCTACGTTGAAGATGGATACTGGCATTGCTTAGAGGCATACGGAAATGTTATATTTACACACACACATATGCATGCACAAACACACACACACACCAATCTAACTATCCGTGGTGGAAAGTGGCATCATATAGAGCAGGTATCATACACATGTACACAAACACTTTTTTTTTTTCAATTTAGAATAAAAAATGCCAGTTCAATATATTTGACAGCTTGTTATGCTAAGTACCAGCCAAGTTAAATACATTTTATTATACTTTTTTTTTTTTTCATTGTACAACTGTATTGATTTTACACACTTATACTGAACTCTAATTTGGTCATTTTCATGCCAAAACATTACAAAGACCCCAGAATTTTTTTTCTTGTCCGGGTGGAAAATCCTCTGACACGGCATTTAGATCATGGGACACTAAAACTCTCCACTGAAAACCAGACTGATGAAATTCTTTTAGTGTTAGCAGCTCTTAAGGCAGGATGACCCACCACTCCTATTCAGTGGTAGGGGAAACTCTGGGATACATTACTGTTTTCAAATGAAGACCAGAAAAAAAAGTGTGTTTTTCTGTAGCTGTGGTCAGGGAGGAACCTCTGTTGACGACACTGACCGGCCGATATCTGACATTTCATAAAAGGCCAATATCACACTCGCTGTAACCTAATCTAACCAAAATAGCAACAGTAAACCGACCCGGCAAGCAGCTGGCTAACCTCAGGATGTCATTTCATTCATGCCTTGTAGAAAATGTACGCCTTCACCTGGGAAATCAAGAGTTTACAGCCTCGTCGGCCCTCGCCACATCATTACATTGATACAGTGTAATCTAGCCGGTCTGATTTTTTTTCTCCGTGAAAGCCGAGGTTTTTGCTGCGCACAGATCGTACAACGCGAGACGCACTCTCCCACCGAGCGGAGGTCCCGCCTCGGCCTCGCTTTTTTTGTCCCGGAGATTTCCCCGAGGCTTGTTCCGAGGGGTATGGCGCACTCCATCAGTCTGAAAACGCACCCCTACATGACATAAAAACACCGTTTCTGCTGTAAAAACAAATTACAAGCTAGAAGATTCATCTGACCATAAAGCTTGCAGGTCCCACCGCTTTGCTGTGGTGCCACCAAGTGTTTTTATTCATCTTTAGCGCAGAGTTCATAAAGGCCGATTCCAGTTGGTTCCACACATTCAGTAGCTGTAAATGTCTACCAAGAGATACAGAAAGGCAAACAAAACAGCTATGCACTCTATTCTTACACTATCACCCTCTCTCTCTCTCTCTCTTTCTTCAGTAATGGGTTGAATGGTACCATATCAGTGTATCCGCTGGAAGGTTCCATGGCTGGTATGATGCCAACCCCGGCCAGTGCCAACTCACCCACGGCCTTCACCATCCTGGATGTTGACCAAAACGCCTACCTGTTTGTAGGAGGAATACTGGGCACTGTCAAGGTACCTGTCTGTCTGGTCTGTCTGTGGTAACAGTTTATAATCAATTTATAACATCAGTAATTGAAAGCAAGTAATGCTTATAAAAGTACTTAGCCCATCACTAAGTATTGTAAACCTCAGTTGCAGCTTTATAATAAGGGCCCAGGTAATGTTCACTTATGTTTTACGAACCACTTATTTACTATTTTCTAACCATTGTAAAATCAGTTGCCACTTTATAATAGTCCA
>NW_027278968.1:0-45000 GCF_046629955.1 Centroberyx affinis | reverse complement strand
GGAACTCTGAAGAACTGGTCCCCACTGACTTCAGGTGTTTTGGAGAAGGCTGCTATGGAGTTGTGCTGCAGCCTCCCTGTGTGTTATATGGACAAACTTCACCTGTGTTTCAACTGGCATGAGGGGGAGGAGATGATGACAGAATTTTCATTTTTGGGCGAACTATTCCTTTAATACTTATCCGCTATCGGCAGCTTCACTCCAAAAATATCTTACTCAAAAAGCCATATCAGTCAACCCTTAATCTACTTTTGCAACCTCACTAATTCATGCTCATGTTTCCAATGTGAAGGCGAAACACTTTTGCCTGATGACTCATCTGACCTCGTCTAATACGTTCTGCCAAGTGTTTTCCCTTCAATCCCGTCAAAATTGGTCCTGCTGTCAGCCGCGGGGCTATAAATGGCGACTAGGACTAATAGCTGGTGCTTAATGAGTTACCTGATGGAAAGCCACTTCCTCTCCGCCTCGCTCTATGCAATTAGATTTTCCACCCACCGAGCAGGTGCAAACTCCCATCAGCCCCCTCGGCCTACACAATGCACACCGCAACTTCAGTGCAAAGGATGGACCAAATTTTGACAAATCTGATATCAACATTCTCAAATTCCTCGTTTTTTTTAAAATTTTAGCTCCATCTTCGGTGCTCAGCGCTCATTGCTGTGGTGTTTCTGCACTGCACTTCCCACAGATCACCTGTCAATCAAACAGTGTGGGCGGAGCTTGGACTTTCTGTCGACGCAGTTTGAGTTTCTCTTTTCTTTGTCTGTTCAGCCATGGTGGCTATCGCTGCTCATGCTAACTACCCAGTTCTTCTTCTTCTATTGATTCCAAACAAACCATAAAACCATAAAACACGCACCAGAGGATTTTTCCCAGGAATGAGCTACCACAGTGGTTCTCAACGTGGGGTCCGGGGACCACCAGGGGTCCTTGATGGGGTTCCATGGTGTCCCCAGCAAACTGATGAATTGTTAAACGTCATCATTATTTAATTTACAAGAAGTAGAGAATGTAGAAGAATGACTATTTTGATCACAGTTTCACTGTTATCTCTCTACCTACAATACAGATAGTCATGGAATTCTGGACAAAATCGTATCTAAAAATAAAAATATTCTCAGAAATCTTATCAAATGAGGGTCCGTGGCCCAAATGTGGACTAAATTAGGGGTCCTTGATATGAAAAAGGTTGAGAATCATTGAGCTACCAGACACCGGGTGTTTAGAACAGCAAATGCAAAAGCTTTCATGACCTGGATATAGGTTGCATCACCGTTGTGTTATAGCAATCAGTGATAGAGAGGAACATAACGGTCATTTATTTACATGAAAATGCTGATTATTACGTTCACAGATAGATGTTTAGAACTGAAAGAAAATCTTGCTCGGTGGAGACGGAGACAGAGAATGAGTCAATTCTAATTGGAGCACAGCCATCGACCGGCCTTGCAGAATTACTGCGTTACCGCTCTTCTGTCTGGTCTCATTTGTCTGGCAGTAACTCCGGAGATAAAGAGGAAGGACTCGGCGTTCGCAGCTGATCCACTTCACTGTTCCCACACTGGCTCCAGTCAACAGGAGGCAGGAGGGAGGATGGAGGTGAAGAGTCTTTAAGTCCGGTGTTCACGGTGTGTGGCGGACCTTAGCCGAACCCGGCGCCACCGTGAAAGGCGACTCGATATCGCCGTGCTTCGCTAACCTGCAGCTCTTTGATCTGTGTGTGTGTGTGTTCTTGCGTTTAAAGATAAGGAAAAGTGAGGACATTTTGCCGCTTCTCTTCCTTATGGGGCGATTTCAGGGTTTGGGTTTAAGGTTAAGATTTGAATCAGGCTAAGGTGGTTAGGGTAAGGTGGTGGTGAGGGTAAAGGAGTGGATGTAGGCAATGGAAGGTCCCCAGAAGTAGTAATGCGTGTGTGTGTGTGTGTGTGTGTGTGTGTGTGTGTGTGTGTGTGTGTGGATCAGAGATGCTGTCCGCGAACAGTTCAGAGCAAAGAGACCGATGTCCCAAAGCATGAGCTCTTTTGAACTGCTGAAGTGTGTTTTGACTGTGTGTTTATGTGTATATTCTTGAGCAAGCTAGTGTGTATATACTTCTACGATCGGTGTGTGTGTGTGTGTGTCAGTGCAGCTGCTGAGATGCTGTAGGCCACAGTTTTGGCCGGAGAGACTGATTTCCTAAATCATCAGCTGTCCTGCTGTGGGTAAGAAAGGAACTGTTGGAAGTGTGTGTGTGTGTGTGTTTGAGTGTGTGTGAGTGCGTGAACATCTAGGCATTCATGCGTGTGAATAAGTGTTTATAAGTGTTCTTTTGCGTTTTCGAGTGTGTGCACTGTATATTTTGGTGTTCGTATTTACGAGCATGCTTTTGTGTATATGCTCTGATAAGTGTGTGTGTGTGTGTATGTATGTGTGTGTGTGTGTTTGACCCTTCCATGCTGTCTCCTTTTGGACGGCAAACAGCAACACAGATGGCCCATGCGGATGACACCCAGACGTCGCCATGGCAACCGAGAGCCTTGCCGCCAAAAAGAAAACCTTTCCTTGAAAACATCTGAGGCAGCATCTCAAGATCTGGCAGCGCACTCTCAAATTTCCAATTCTGGTTTCATCTGCAAAGAGATAATGAAATTCATTTTGCAGAACAACTGGGGGGGGGGGGGGGGCTCTAAAAGAAGGCCAACAAGCCAATGGAAGTGGGTAAATACAGTTACAACTATTATTTTGATGCTATTTTGCAAATCTAACACTGAACACTGGTTTGTTCTTACATTTCTAGAATTCTACGAAAAAGTCTTGGAGGGACATTTTGGCTTTTTTCAATTCTAAAATTCAAAACAGCAGTCGATTGTCAGTGGCTTTACCTTTCTAGTGCTAAATGAAATGCAAAGTCATATCATACCCGCAAGTGACTTCACTGAACCAATCCCTGCCTTAGCCCGGAGCTGTACTCCCTTGGCACATATTGTCAGGGTGGGGCTATTCCCTGGACAGTCGTAATTCCCTCATCGCGTTGCTGTGTGACCCTGTCTGTAGTGGAGATTGGTTTGGGCGGGAAGGAGGGGAGATAAAAGGGAATTACATATAGCAAAAACATATATTGCTGTTGTTTTCCTTTTCCCCTCCAAAGAAAATAACAGAATTATAGTCCATGCGCCTGGATGGACTGCAGCCTAGTCCTGAGATTTTGAATCTGCGTGTATGTGTCTTCTTTGTGCATGTGTGTGTGTGTGTGCACGTGCATGGGAGATGAGAATTGAGACTTGTGCACGGCGACTGCCCCACCCTAAGCCCGTCTCCCCAGACAGAGTGACTGATACAGACAGTTTGAAGCAGAAGGGAAAGCGAAGAGAGAAAGAAGACCATAAAGATGATGATTGAAAAGACAGCAAAATGGATTTATTGAGCGTTTACTCTCAATATGTTCGGTGGTTGATGTGTGTGTTTGTGTGTTGGTTTGTTTCAGGAAATAGCGCCGATCAGTCTCCCTCTGCTCCATGGAGTGCCCAATGACTCTTGCAATAATAACAATAACTGAGCTAACTGGAGGCATGGCGTTTTTATAGGGCTCCTTCATCAAGTGCCTCATGAGCCTCAATGACACTATAAACTGGGCTGCTACACAATCACAAGACCTACCTGAGGTTAGACGCCTAACCCAGTGTGAAAACCAGTGTTTTCATGAATCAGAGCCCAAACAGGCAGCCCATTAGGGCCATATAGACCCCAATTTGATAAGATTTTGTCCCAAGAACCCCATTTGGGAAGACTTTTGCTGTTTGTTTAACTGTCTATAGTTTGAAACCTGATTGGAATAATCATTATTATATTCTCTAAATTGGAACATTTCTAGTGGATTAAATGAAACTAAACCATTCCTAATTTTGCTGCTGGACCACCTGGAACCTCCTCAAAGACCTCTTGAACCTCCTCAAAGACCTCTGGAACCCATTTCAAGACCTCTGGAACTCTCTCAAAGACCCTTGGAACCCTTTCAAGATCTCTGGAACCTTTTCAAAGACCTCTGGAACCCTCTGAAATACCTCTGAAACCCCCTTCATTTTCATGTTATTGTATTATAATGAGGATTAGTTCAACCTCAGTTTATTTCCGCCTAGTTTTTTTTAAAAGTTCCATTCAAATTCAGCACAATTCCGAATATGGAGCAACAAAAATTAGCCAAGTCACCGAGTCTGTTGCTGGATTGGACCAAAGTGACCATTTCCCTGATGATAAACTGTCAAAACAGGGTCATTCAGTCAGAGTAAGGCCTACATTAGTTATTGTATTGATACGTGGTGACAAGAAGTGGGAGTGTGCTCAGCTTGTCACTAAGCAGGCGTCTCTCCCATCTCGCTGATGGACGGCCGGGGATTAATTATTGACGAGAGGATCTATCCATTAGTAATGTCTTGGGACTCGGGGGGTGGCGTGCGGATCGATGGAGCTTCTCCGGTTCAGATGATGCAAGGTGCTTCGGCTCGCCAAAGTGTTTTGGTCTCACCGGGAGGGTCAGACTGCTGAGGACAAAGAGCACAGAGGCCGTTTTGTGTGGTTTCACCTTCCACAGAGTTCTCAGGATAAGAACATTCCTCCTTGGATCCATGAAAATCGTGAACTTGGGAGTTAGAAGGGTCCAATCTGGGTGGAGGAGTGCAGTTCGGAGATACTGAGCATCAAAGATTTGAAATACCAGCTGGCAAAACTGTTATGTACCTTCTATCTTTTTAAATATGAAACCCCAAAAGGCTCCTTTTTGAGAAATAACACCTGACAAGCATATAGTAACATTCAAAGATCATGAATATGTGGATAACTCCACTTTGAGTCAAAACAAAACCTTAAAATTCCAACCTGATACTTGTCTTCTCAGCGGGGATTCGGGGAATACCGCTAAATTTAGAGCATGTAGGCGTGTTTGCCGGCTTCATTGGTGAACATGTGTGTACATTTTCGTGCATCTTCACTGTGTGTGTGTGTGTGTGTGTGTGTGTATGTGTGTGTGTGAGTGTGGTGCGTGGTTGTGACCAGCAGCAATATTTTCAATGACCTTTGCTCCTCATAGATTTTTACCCTGGCAAGCTGATTTTATAACTAGCATTTACCCTTACACTCAACCTCAGCCATATAGTATCTCTCTCTCTCTACAGTATCTCCATAGTATCTCTCTCTCTCTACTATATATATAGTATAGATATAGTATACATCTCTCTCTCTCTCTCTCTCTCTCCATAGCTCCCTCGCTCTTTCATGTTATTCCCATTGCCACATATCCGCACCTCGTCCCTCCCCTCCTCTCCCTTTCAACTTCCCTCGTGTTCTCCCGCTTGTTTCAGTGTCTATTCTCTCTGTCTTGTTTCCATGGCACCTGTGGCCCATATCCGGTCTCTACGCACGCACACACACACACACACACACACACTCACACACACATTCCAGATTGTGTGGAAAAGGAGGAAATTGCAAAACCCCCTCCCCCCAATTTGGGTTTTTTGAAGGTGGATGCTGATACTTTTGGGTTGCTAGGGGATACCAGAGCGTGTTCTACCTTTATGCTTCTCCATATTAAAGTCTGTTAAAAAAAAAAAAAAAAAAAAAGACGATGCTCAATAGAGTCAAGGGTAAGAGAGTACTCAAAAAATAGTATTTACTGGTATTTTTGGATTGAAGCTACCAATAGCCGATACTTTGTGCCAATATTCAAAATCTTTAAACTGGATCATTTTCATACTCCAAAAATTCCCAAAAAACACAACAAGCATTCAGTGTTTCCCCCAGAATTTTATTCTTGTCGGGGTGGAAAAGCCTCAGAAACAGCATTAAATTTTAGACCATCATGGGACACTCTCCACTGAAACCCAGGATGAAGATAATCGGAGGTGGACCACACTGCCAATATCGGCCCCATATATCAGTCCGACCCTAGCTGTCACTAGTGGGAACGACCCATAGGCCAAGCAATCAGCCACAGAAAACAAACGTCTGGACGTCCCGTGGAATTTGATAGCGCTCCGCTGTCCTTCGTTTCCCTCCGTCGCCTTAAACGGGAGCGAAATTCGATGGCCTAATGTTGGAGGCAACGATTAGCTGTGATCACCGCGCATTCAAGCGAGCGAACCGCGGCTGTAATTCTACGAGGAGGTTTGTTTTCTTTCGCGCGGGGCCGTTTCTCGTGTCACAAAATCAAGATTTGGCCCGACCGCGGGATCCCATTAAGTTGGGGTTGATACGAGAGCGCGCGGGTGTAATTCCAGCGTAATGGGAGAGTGAAAATGGCCTTCACTTTTTCCCCTCTGGGGTGATTGGGACCTTATTGTTGTGGTGAATAAAGCCAGCTGGTCTGGAAGAGAGAGTAATATTACAAAGGCAGGTGGGGGAAAATAAGAGTAGAAATCTCCACTGGAAAAAAGGAGGTAGAAACAAGCAGAAAAGGAATGAGAGAGGAGTGTACTGGATGTGAAATGTGGCTCTTAGCTGATCGCTCCTCTTTCGATTTTCTCACCCATTGTTTATAGGCAGCTTTTATTCTGAATGTGGGATTTTAATGCCGAGAGGAAGATGATTTAGCTGCCCATCCATCCTCAGTTATGAGACAGCATTGAAATCCACTGGAGACCTATTGACCCAAGGCAGATCTCTGTTATTCGAGTGTGTGTGTGTATGTGTGTGTGTGTGTGTGTGTGGAAAATGATGGGCACAAATCGATCAAACAAAAGGTAGATTTTGTTTTCTAATGCTAGCGGTGTTGTGTTTTACTCTCTCCTCTCCTGAGGTGTCGGAAGCAGTGCCTCATGGGTAACGCTGTGGGAAGGTATACGGTAATTAGAAAGAAAAGGTTACCAGGTTACATCAGGGTGTGTGTGTGTGTGTGTGTCGTGTCTTATCCCAGTGGAGAGTTAGATTTCAGAGAGCACCGTGCCAGAAATGGCCTTGATCCAGCTTGATTAAAAACCATACTGTGCGACCTTTGCCCTTCAAAATGAAGACAGGTGTGTGTGTATATGTGTGTGTATGTGTGCGTGTGTGTGTTAGTTTATTAATCCCCCAAGCCTGGCTACATGTCATCCTAATGTACACGCCGTACTGTAGTAGAAATACAGCAGATCATATTAGATTTACAACATTTACTCCTCTCCAGCCAATGAAATCTCAAGGCCACGACTCTATGTGAAGCCTTTGTATTGCGCAATTCCTATAAGAGAATAAGGAAGAAGAGTGAAATTTCTCGCTCTTTTTCTCTGTTTCTTATTCTGTGGCTCCCTCTGTCAAATCAACTTTATTTCTAATGCTCTTATCCAACACATTCCTCCCAATGTGCTTCACGGGAAAAAAAAAAAAAGAAACAGAACAAAAGATCCCAGAGATTAGAGAATTCACAACATTTGACACAGGATCACTCGAAAGCATTAATGACAGAGGAAGAAAACAAACGCACCAAATCCCTCTCCCTCTGTCTCGCCCTATGTCCCTCTCTCTCCCTCCCTCGCTCTAAATCCTTCCCTCTAATCTGTCTTTTACTACACGATGGAAAGAATTACTGGACCCGCTCCCACATTCCTTGGAAAGATGGAATTCCTTGTCTTGTCTGGTATAGGTCTTTGGCTAGGATTTGACTGTCACCACTGGTGTGGAAGTGAAGGATCTGGATGAATGCAATATGTGTGGGTCTGAAATGTGTCCATCACTTTGCTCACACCCATCAGATGTGTATAGATCAGTATTGGCGTTACGTTGCATTGGCGTTACGTTGCATTGGCGTTAACGTTGCACTGGCGTTAACGTTGCACTGGCGTTAACGTTGCACTGGCGTTACGTTGCATTGGCGTTACGTTGCACTGGCGTTTATTATTGGTGTTAACATTGCATTGGCGTTAACGTTGCATTGGTGTTACGTTGCACTGGCGTTAATGTTGCGTTGGCGTTACGTTGCGTTGGCGTTAACGTTGCGTTGGCGTTAACGTTGCGTTGGTGTTACGTTGCACTGGCGTTAATGTTGCGTTGGCGTTAATGTTGCCTTGGCGTTACGTTGCATTGGCGTTAATGTTGCATTGGCGTTAATGTTGCATTGGCGTTAATGTTGCATTGGCGTTAATGTTGCGTTGGCGTTTACGTTGCATTGGCGTTAACGTTGCACTGGCGTTAACGTTGCACTGGCGTTACGTTGCATTGGCGTTACGTTGCATTGGCGTTTATTATTGGTGTTAACATTGCATTGGCGTTAACGTTGCATTGGTGTTACGTTGCACTGGCGTTAATGTTGCGTTGGCGTTACGTTGCGTTGGCGTTACGTTGCGTTGGCGTTAACGTTGCGTTGGCGTTAACGTTGCGTTGGTGTTACGTTGCACTGGCGTTAATGTTGCGTTGGCGTTAATGTTGCGTTGGCGTTACGTTGCATTGGCGTTAATGTTGCATTGGCGTTAATGTTGCATTGGCGTTAATGTTGCGTTGGCGTTAACGTTGCGTTGGCGTTAACGTTGCGTTGGCGTTAACGTTGCGTTGGTGTTACGTTGCTTGGCGTTACGTTGTGTTGGCGTTACGTTGCATTGGCGTTAATGTTGCATTGGCGTTAATGTTGCATTGGCGTTACGTTGCATTGCCGTTAATGTTGCATTGGCGTTACGTTGCATTGGCGTTATGTTGCATTCCTGTTAACGTTGCATTGGCGTTACGTTGCATTGGTGTTACGTTGCATTGGCATTGCATTGGCGTTGCATTGGCGTTAACATTGCATTGCCATGATGTTGCATTTGCATTACATTGGCGGTACGTGACATTGTAAGTTACATTGGCACAATGTTATGTTGCATTGGCATTTCATGTCATGTTACATTACGTTGCGTTGGCGTTATGTTGCCTTGGCATTATGCTGCGTTGCCGTTATGTTGCATTGCCTCTGCAGTGTTGCAATGAAAATTGATGTACGACTAAAATCAGTTACTAATGAGTTTCATGTTGGCATGCTTGAGCCACTTGCATAGAACTCACGCAGTTTGCAGCAACACAAAACACATTATGGAATAAGTGTGATCTCAGGGTTAGAGGCAAAGACTACTACTACACCGGGTGGGTCTACAGTACAGAGAGGCTTTGGCTCTGCAGCTTGTATGACTGCTCCATCGGACTGCACCTTCCGATAATAATAATGATAATCTTTTTATATGGGGCTTTTAAATCACAGCTGTACAAAAGAGTACAATAAAACCAAAAAGATATCAAATTGACAGCAAAAGCAATGAAAGCAATATAAAAGCAATCCAAGGAACATAAAAGTAAACCATGAAAGGGAGATAAAAAGCAATTAATCGGTTATTACATAAAAGCCTATAAGTCTATAAAAAAAACCTTGTTTGGACCAAGTAGAATATGGATTGAATGGAGGGTGCTGGAACAAACAAAAGAAAGAAGATGGAGGGTAGAGGTATGGAGGGATGGGTGCAAGGGGGAGCTGGAGACTGGGGGGTGGCTTTCAGTTCAGCCGAGTGTGAAGGAGGAGGAGGAGGAAAGGGGAGGAGGAGGGGAAAGATAGACTTGATGTTGATACTTGACACAGTCCAGCAGTCTTGTCTTCCCCCTGAGGAGTTTGTGTCATACATGCTGCCTAAATGGCAGATGAGGAAAGACAGCAACAAGCTGAGAGTTGGAGAGAATTTGTAGTCAATTAGGCCTAAATGGACGTTTTCACACTTAGTTGGTTTTGAGCTGTTATTTAGTTAGGTTTGCTTTGAGAATATCGGACCAAAGTCTTGTTGAGAGGCAGGTTTCTTGGTACTAGTCCTAGAACTTGCACATTGTGTGCGTGCAGATTGTGCATTATCCTGCTGTAAATTGTAGGTTAAAGAGTACAAAGCCACAAAGACCAGCCAATAGCAGATGTTCAATACCCTACTTTTCACCATTAGTTTAAGTTTATTTTATTTGACATGGACATCACAGTAGCATTAGAACTGTAACATACATTTATGCACAAGGACCAGATGCACTGTGTTTAGTGTTTGTAGCGAAACGCTAATTTACAACACCTGTCCACAGGAGCCTTTTTTTTTTTTTTTAAAAGTAAAAATAGAATAAAGAAAAAAAGATAAGAAACGGAAGAAGAAGAAAAAAGGACATAAAATACACAAAATACATACACAATACATACACAAATACACAAAATACAGGTGTGTCTACAGGAGTACTAGGTGTGAGAACAATGTTGTTTCTCTTTTAGCCATGATTTAATACCTCTATTAAAAACATTAAAATTGTGTTGCATTTTCAGCTCAGTGGGCAGACAGTTCCATAGTGTTGCTTCTTTAACAGAGATGACTGATTGTCCAAATGAGGTTTTGTGTATTGCAATGCGACAGTTACCATTTATTTATTGATTGATTTATTTATTGAGGCCCGTGTGCTGACTCTACTGGTGTGCTGGTGTCTTGTAACAAATTCATTAAGCAAGGAAGGAGCATGACCATGTAGGCATTTAAAAGTAAGCTTTAAGTTGGAATAGCTTATGAAGCTTTCGAAGCTGAACATATTGTGTTTCTCCAAGATGTGACAATGGTGCCACCTCATTGGTTTTTTGTCCATGATTTTTATTGATTTTTATTTATAGGTGTCAGGCTTCACCACAGATTTGGGTTTGGGGTTTAGTTACTCTTCAAGGATGACGTTTGGCTAGAAGAAAATCCTTACCCCTGCCAAATTTCTGATGTTGAACGAAGTGGTGATATCTTATCTCTTCACTAGACGTTTCTGTTGGATCTCTGCTCTAATTTGGTTACTCTTGTAGATTGTGAAGCCAATGCTTAAATGCCAAAACCCCTAACCACTCGTTCCCTGATTTGGACCAAAGCAAATGGGCTATAGGCTTGAAAACGCCTGTAGATAAGTCCTCCTTTCCACCCGTCAGTCGCTCTCTCTATCTGTTTCGCTCTCCAAAGCCGATGAGTTCTCGAAAGACTTTCCAGCTTTGCTCATCGATGTGTCTTTCCGGTTGTGGTTCAGGAAGCCTGTTTATTCGCTTCAACCCAGCTGATGGAAACACACCTCATTCTATTTTTGTGACATTTCAAAAGTTTGGTTCAAATTTGCCTGGATAGTTTGATGGAAACATCGCAACCGTGTCTCCATTTACCTTGAGACATAGACGAACTCGATGACATGTTTGTCTGTCGCTGCTGCTGTTCTTTCTGTACAGTTTCAAGTAACACCGCTGACACATAATCCTCACAGCAAGTCAGCTGGGATGAATCAGAGGGAGAGAGAGATAGATAAAGAGAAGGAAATAGAGAGAGAGAGAGAGAGAGAGCTTCTATCATTTCGGTCAATTTAAGATCACCGTTGGCTGTGAATTCTCACGATTACTCAGAAGAAGAAGGCAAGGGGAAGAAATTTTGACAACTTTTTTTTACCCAGTGGGGTAGAAAGATTTGACATGAATGCGAGCTGACAGGATCCACGCAGCCAATCAGAGAAATTACCCAGAATGCCTCAGTCCATCCATACATATGGCATCCTGCTAACGAACCATCTGTCCACTCTGTAGAGGGGAAGAAAGGATCTTTTTTTTTCAAAATGACTTAACGGCTGATGTTTGGGTTGAAGAAAGTTACAGATGAGGGACAGAACTGTCACTTTGGGTAAATGGAAGAGAGCAGTTTCCACGTTCGCAAAAAATATTTTTTCATGTCCTCCAATCTCTCTCTCTCTCCCTCTCTCTCTCTCTCTCTCTTCCCAGCCTCTCTCCTTTGTCTTCAGATGACCAAAACAATACAATGGAGCCCCCAGCGGGCCACTTGGTGGGGAAAAAAAAAGTCAATGTGGAAATGTGTTCTGTCAGTTTTGAAACCTGTGTACCCGTACGGTTCAGCAATCAGTACACTCAGTTGGGATTCATTTCATTTCAATCTATGCCCTCTTAAGTTTTTTTTTCATGCAGCAAACGGACCATTCATGCACATACAGATCATTCTGGGCAAGCATGACCTAAGTTACGGTCCAATGTATCTAGATCCTTGAAGGACAGATTTAACGTGGAACTGGACGTTGTTATTTTTTATTGTTGTTACCTGTGTGCAGTGGTTTTAAAACTGTACTGCTTTCCACATTGATTTCCCATCAAGTGGGCACTTGCAGCAGCTTCAAGTAGTACAAATCCATGAATGAAAGACACTCCAACAGCGGTCCGCTTGGAGCCAAAGAGGTTGCCTGGCCGCCCTCTGCGCTATGGAGCTGCATGATGTAACGGCTGGCGCTGAATCAGCCTCTGACCGTGCCAGTGGATTTGCTGGTTAACCTCAGCTTCACTGCAGACCACAGGCATTGAAGACCGACCCCACACCCCCATCCCCCCCAAACCCCCCCTGTCAAAAGACTTTCATTTCGTGCCTCTGGCCTCCGCAATAGCTCGGCTCCCACCGACTTCCTGATTGAAGATTGACCTTTTCCAGGGGGAACGGGAGGGGGTTCGCAGGGGATTTGCTGTGATGTGAGATTTTTTATTTTTTTTTATTGGAGTGGAGGACTTGGTGGATAAGGATGGAAGGGAAAGTAAAGGTCTGCTCCGTTTTATTCTAGCAGGTTATGATAGTACCCCCTTGTCCCAGTGGTGTACCTATTTATTTTCAGCTGTTGTTTCCAGTGTTGTGGAGCTGAATTGGAAACCTGGGGCTCCTGTCTGAGGTCGTGTTGTTTCAGGTGCGTTTTGTATGTCTGTGTATGTGTGTGTGTGTGTTTGTGTACCTGCGTGTGTGTACCTGTGTGTGTGTGTGTGTGTGTGTCTCTACACCCACCAAAGCCTAAGCCGCTATGTTCAAAGGCCACGTCTTGCAGGCCCGGGGCTGAGAGCTCAGGTGCTGCGAAAAACAACAGAGGTGGATACACAGTCCACCGCTCTGTTCCTGTTAAGCACACATCGGCATCCACGTAGTGTGTGTGTGTGTGTGTGTGTGTGTGTACTGCCTCACAGTATATTTCCCTCCCTATGTGATGTTTAGATCAAAATTGTAGGTAACAGCGACTGCCTCCCATGTCTTTCCTAGATATGTCCGGATGTTGAAGGCGTTTCTCATCATGGGGGATCGATGGGGATGGGGGGCAGCACTCTCAAAATTACACTGACTGTCCCGAGGGGGGCGCTGCCATTACAGCTCAAAATAAGGTGACATATTTGGTACCGGTTGGCCCAGAGGGGGGCACATCATTTGCCGGGGAAAACATGTTTACCCTCTTTCTTTGGCCTCCTCTCCCCCTCTTCTTCCCCTTAATCTTTTGATCCGTAAGCCCTCGCTCTCACTTCTCCAGCCTCTTCATCTCCATCTTCCTCCCTCCCTCGTCCTTCCCTCGGTCCCTCCCTCCTCTCCTTGCGGTCCATCTGTGTGTTCGGAGACGAGGCGTGAAGCCTTAATAACAGTCTAGCCCACAGTGGTTTGGCTAATCCAGTTACCTCTATAGCCGGGCCCATTCACCGTGGGCCTGCCAGCCCCACCACCAGCACCACCTTTTGTTTCGGCTAATCCCATTGGCACAGCCTCGCCACACGCTACACACACACACGCCCAATCGCACATGCACACACACACACACACACTCGCTTCCTATACAGATGCATATCAGGAGCATTCTTCAAAAGCGAAACATGCTTTTTTCCCCTATGGATTAAGAGCGGTTGACTGACACCTATTGCTGTGTAACATGATAAGTTAGTGGTGGGATAGGGGTTGGACGTTCAAAAACGCTGCTCCTATTTCATTTCCTTATCGTTTTCCAACACACCCTGTCAGTCAGCCTTCACTGAATATTGGTGGTGTGTTGCCATGCTCGGCGTGCTGCCGTGATAAAACCTCTACGGCAGATTAACTCTTGTCTTGTCAATCGGTTACGGTGGTGTTGAAACAAGGCTTCCCATTGTCAGGGCTGGAGATTTGACTTGTTTCCTACACAATGGGAATAGAGCAACAGTGCAGCTGGTAACTTCTACCATGTTGTGCGTATTGATAAGTTTCATATTGCGCATATTGTGTTTTTGTGGTTTCACAATTTCCCTACAAAATCATCTACAATCGTAGAAGACACACTTGCACCGGACTATTAAACAAAACCTAACCTCTATTACATATAACTCAGGAGGGTTGAACCAACCTGCGCATCTCACATTTTCATTCATTACGTGAGTTCATAATACAATAAGGCAGTCATGTTATTAACAATCATGTTAAAACTGAAATAAAAATGCCTTTAACAACACAAATTTAGGCTAAGCTGCTTTTTTCTCCCAATGAAGAGTTAAATAGATTTTTCTATATTGATTAGTGAATGTTATCTGGTTGTAGCTAGGTAGTCAGGAAGCAGGTATTCAGATTCTAGCTCTATCATGATGCAACTTATTATTCCTATCACAATATATTATGAAGGATAGATTAAGACGTTCCTATATTGCAGTGATGCTTCATTTCCTCTCAACCCATAATTAGTGCTGCCTTTATCCCACCACAGTGGCAGATCTCCGCATAAGAACCCATTCTTTCTGGTCTTCAGGGTCTGTCCCGGCTCTAAACATGTTGTTAACCACACAGACAGTGTGGTTAGCTGAGCCGTCCCCGCGGGCCTTACAGCAGAACATGCTTTTCCACTCGCAGAGACAGAAGGGGACCTAGGTTAGAGCCCTGGGGAACACCGCAGCGCCTACCATGTGATCAGTGTGCAGTTAACCGTACAGTACATGTGTCTGCTGTAGAGGCGCTGGCCTAAGATAGGGACTGGACAAAGGATGTGTGGGTGTAACTAACTTACTTGATACTTTATTGATCCCCGTAGGGAAATAGTCTTTTCTCTTGCGCCTCCTCCGCAGGGAAGTCAGAGGTCAGAGACACTGGAGCTGGCAGGGATTCAATGTCTTGTTCAAGGATACTTCAGTAGGGCGGATTTTTGCCGATGTGGGGCTTTAAAGCTGCACTAGACAAGATTTGTATGTAAAAATACACCCTCTCTATCAGTCTAAATCACAAAATTGTGGATGTAATATAGAAGAGCGTCCCATCCCCACTAATTGAGACTCTGTAGATTCACCCTGTTTGCCCAAATGAATTTCTGGTCCAGGGTGTGGTTTCTGGCTGGAAATGTTCTCCACACAGAAAGTAATGAATCACAGCTTAAGAGCAAAATGCAAAACTGTCTTCTCAACAGCAGGAAGCGAGTGCTCCATTGAGAGAAAGCTGGACCCACCAACGATGGTTGAACTTGCTGTGAAAAGATGATAAGAAGAAATTTAGCTCGGAGGAGTGGGCATTTTACTGATTTCTGGGTAATGAAGTCCTTCAAACTTTAACAAATTGAAGCAGTTGGGGCGTCCTAGTGGCTCAGTTGGCTTGGATAAGGCAGATACCATGTAACCCTGATGCTTTTTTTTCTCTTGATCTATCTAATCAAGCCAAAAACGCCAAAGAAGTTAGCATCAAACATCAAACAGTTACCTCCTACTGCCACTTGGGGCTGCCAAAGTGCGACGTTGTCCAGTGCAGCTTTAACCCAGGTCATCCAGTTGATGGATAGTCTCTTAAAGTACTAGCCCACCCTGCAGCCTCAAAATCTTGGCAGCAGTTGTGTGTGTGTGTGTGTGTGCAGTGTTGTGTGTTTGCGTTCACATTCCAGTGTTTGTGCGTGTCAAGGGGTTACAATCTGAGGAAGCGCCTGGTCTTGGATGAATTAAAGGCCATTATCAACCAACAAGGCTGGTCATACATGTGAGTGGGGGGTTGGGGACATAACATCTCACAGGGCTGTGGGGGGGGGGGGGGGGGAAGTTGAAAAAAGGCCAGTCTATTCATCCGCACAGAAAGATCGCCTTGTTATGTAAGACCTTCCACTGTCTCTCTGGACCTTTCTTTCTTCCGTTCCCTCCTTCGCGGACGTGAGAGAGAGGAGGGCGAGACAAGGCAAGGTTGTCATCAGCGGCTTGGAGATCTTTGTTGATGTTTTGGTCCGGGAAGCCATGAAGTGAAGGAATTGGAATAGAATTCAATAAAGTACAATGGAGGGTCAGAGGGCAAGAGCTTTGGTGTGGTGTCCATTCCACTGCCGCAGGCCACAGACAGGCTAATTGGTCAGATTGAGACAGTCAATAGCAGACAGTGCTTATTTTCCACATTAATTACCTGATTTATATTCCAGGCTAGCCTCTGCCATGCTGTTTCATTAGCGCAAATTACACTAATGGGAGCTACAACTTAACTGAATCCATTGAATTGACTTAAATCCAGTCTTTATTTACCGAGATGAACTTCACATTTGCATGGTTTCCTTGCTTGGATCTCATTCAAAAGGAAATGATAAAAATATGTAGAGTATAATTCACATTTACATTTAATTAAAGTGGTCGGAGTTATTATAATAGCGGTTAATATGCAGAGACAGCTGTGATTACTACTATGCATCAACCTCTGTATCTTTATGACATGCAGTATAGGAATTGTTGCTATCTTTTTAATCAAGGGCTCATTCTGCACTGGAGTAATAATTCACCCATGGCTGGCAGATAACAGCCAATGGGAACGGGACGCTAAAGCAATCTCATTGGTTGTCAGCTCTTGGTTCTTTTTTCCCTCCCTGAATCTCCATCAAGTCACCTTCGACCCCCCCGTCACATCAAATGCACGACATTCACCTTGGCTTTACACACACACACACACACACACACACACACACACACACACACACACACACACACACTCACTGCCTCTATAATCCATCCTTCACTTGCTGTCAGAGTGGCATTGATTGACAGCTGCAGGTAATAACTGGATTTTAACCCTTTCAGCGCTGCTTCGGCTCATGGCAGGATGTAGGAAAACGGGGAAAGGATGTGTGCAGACAGTGTGTGTGTGTGTGTGTGTGTGTGTGTGTCTGTGTGAGGAGGTGCGCTAACCCAGCCCCTCAATAGAAAATATGGAAATGCGTAATGAGCCCATGTTTCTCTGCCCTCCAGCCCCCCCATCCCCCACCTCTTCTGCCCCGAGGCTGTGGTAAAAAATCACCCCCAACCCCCCACCACCACCTCCCCGTAGCCTCCATCCATTATTCAATACCCCACAGAGTGTGTGTGGATGTGTGTGTGTGTGCTGTGTGTGTGTATACATGTACCTGTGTGGAGAACATGTATGTTCATGTGTGTGTTTTGCGTATTTCCTTGTGTTTGTATGCGTCTGTAGGCATGTGTATCTGTGTGTGTACACATGCTTATGCCTCTCTGTGGGATAGAGTGTGTGTGTGTGTGTGTGTGTGTGTGCGTGTGTGTGTGTGCATATCTATGAGTGTTACTATTGGCTGATACAGGAAGGGGGTTGGTGGGACAAATGTCAGCCTCCCTCTGATTATAGGTAATGCGTGACTCCCATCATAATTTAGCCTGAGTCTAAATTTGATTTTGTAGAGATTATCACTATAATAAAGAGCAAAGACTGAGCAAAAATTTCCATAAATGTATCTTAAATTAATGAAATCACACCAGCAGAGCATATGGGACCAATTTTCCTGCTAAATTGATGGGATTTTATGTTTTTCAGCACAATGTTATTAATCTGTAAGTAAAGAGTTCACAATTGCCTGTTACATCAGTAATTAAGACATTTAAGAGAGATTATATCCTCTAATATGTTACTATTCTGTAAGTAAAGGGTTCAAGATTGCCTTTACTTACAGTAATATTCAATAGTAACCTCTGCTTTCCCACCTACAATCATTTTGTCAGAGTAGGAGTCGCTTTTCCTAAATGGTGGATATGAAACTATCTAATAATATATCTGATAATGTCTAATAATTTATCAGACCAAAACAATAATATGTTGTCAGTCATCAGTCGTTGCTCCACTTTGTCCCTAGATGTTTAATTGGCGTTAGGGTTATGGGAATGGTACAGTGGCAAGCCTCTGGAGAAACAGATAAGATTAATATATTTTGCAGTGTGTGTATTCCGATCCCAATTGTTTTCTGATTGATGGCTTGGCCCTATTTGCCCTACCAACTCTCATTGTCTGCACTGTGAAACTCATTGTCACTGGATCACAACCCCGTCCTCTACATGCCTCTCTGTCCCCAGTCATCCTCTCAAAGCCTTGTCCTTTGCTCTGAACTCACTGTTCTAACCAGTGGAATGACCCCTCTGTGGAACACACACACACACACACACACACACACACACACACACACTGTAAAGCCTCACACTTCAGTAGAGAGTCTTTAGTACACAGTGAAAGGGAGAATGGCCCTTTCACTCATGATAAGGTCACTGAGAGAGCTGCTCATTGTTGGGAAACACAAAATCTTCCAAAATTCCTCCTAAAAACCAGCAAAATCTGGTTAAAATGACAATACTTTGAGTTGTATCTTTGTATCTGCGGATACAAAGATAGAGGAAGAGAAAGAGAAAGAGAGAGATACTGGAACCGTAATTGATTCATGGAACGGTCCACACAATCATCCTCTTGGGAGCAGCAGTGCTGACTCTTGGCTTTTTATAGAGGATCAGTAATAGAGAAACCTTATGGAGAGACAGATGGGGGGAGAGAGAGAGAGAGAAATGGATGGGCATGTAACCAAAGGGAGGACAGCAAGAGGGCATGGAGAGAGTAGGTACATCTTTCTTTTCTTTGCTGCTGAATGGGACAGACAGACTCACAAGGATGAAATTATTCAGCTACCCTTGGAGAACAAAGCTTGAAAAACCAACGCAGTTTGGCTGAAATAGCCAAATAGTTCCTAATGAAAACCCGGACAAAGGCCACTACACCTTAAACGTGTTGGTATTCATCAAACGTTGGTATTCGGTAGGAACCTTGGTGAATGCTATCACAGCCTAAAGGCCTTGGTGTTCATCAGGTGTGGGTATTTATGAGGTGTTGGTGTACCTCAGGAGCCCTAACAAAGGCTACAACCAAAATGCACTGATATTTGCCAGGTTTGGTGATCGTCAAGTTTTGGTGGGAATCCTGACGAAGGCCATTGCAGCCGGAACATGTTGGTATGTGGCAGGTGTTGGTATTCATCGGAAATCCATCGGAAAATTGGAAAAGGCTGTTAGCTAAAGCGTGTTGCATTCGTTAGGTGTTGATATTCGTCGCTAACTTCAACGACGGCTGTTACAGCCGAAACACGTTGATATTTGGCAGCTATTGGTGTTTGCATTCATTCATTCATTCATTTGTTTGCATTCATTGGGTGTTGGTATTCAATGGGTGTTGGTATTCAATGGTCAAGGTTTCTTTATTAGTACCCAAGGGTAAATTTGGTGTGCACATGTGATGATTCATGTGTGCTGGTATTCATTGGGTGCTGGTATTCAGTGGGTGCTGGTAATCCCTCGGTGCTGGTATTCAATGGGTGTTGGTATTCATTGGGTGCTGGTATTCAGTGGGTGTTGGTATTCAGTGGGTGTCGGTATTCAATGGGTGCTGGTATTCACTGGGTGTTGGCATTCACTTGGTGTTGGTATTCAATCGGTATTGGTATTCAATGGGTGTTGGTGTTCATTGGGTGCTGGTATTCAATGGGTGTTGGTATTCAATGGGTGCTGGTATTCACTCTGTGCTGGTATTAATTGGGTGTTGATATTCATTTGGTGTTGGTATTCAATGGGTGCTGGTTTTCACTGGATGTTGGTATGGTGCTGGTATTGTTGAGGACCCTGACGAAGGTGATTACAACCAAAATGCATTGGTATTCATCAGGCGTTGGTATTGATTAGGAATCTTGATGAAGGCTGTTACACCTGAAATGCGTTGGTACATATTTGTCAGCCATTGGTATTCATCAAGCTTTGGTAGACCTCAGGAAACCTGATGAAAGCGATTGCAGCCGAAACACGTTGGTTTTTAACATTACTGTAAAGCTTCGTTCTCTGAGAATAGCTGAATCATTTCATTCTTTCGGTTCGATTTGACTCACACACCTCGGAAGAGCTAGATTGACACAATGAAACACCAACAGACAGACAGACAGACAGGAAGAAATCCCTCTTATCACCCATCCCTTCCATCCCCAAACAAGAGCCACTGATGTTGATTTCATAAGGGACTGCCCAAGATGCAGAGCTCCATCCAAAATAAGTGGCAAGAGAAAGAATAGGGACATTACATGCTTACCCTTCCCCCTGCTTACACACACACACACACACACACAAACCCAGCAGTGTAGCCCCCCCAGCGCACCATTACATAACAAATATCTACTGGATCCACTGGGACTCCACGTTCCCTCTCATTATAGCCATACATCTCTAATAACACTTCTACCAAAGCATTTTCATTCCACAATATTTTATACCTGTTCTGAGAAAAATGTGCTTCCCAAAATTCATAATCGCAATCCCATCCTCTAAAATGTTACTATTATATAAAGAAAGGTCATAAGATACATATAGGTCATAATGCACTGTAACTAATAAGCCAATATTGGAGGTGTTTTGGATGGTTTCATGCCAAAATGCTATATATAATTTTGGAAAAAAGTGAACACAGATTATAGTCTCCAAAATTCTGTAGGGAAAAGGTTCAAGATAGCCCACTCTTGTTTATTGTAGTTTTTAATATTGTGATTGTAAATGGAATTATGGTACATAGACACAATTTAAGAGATATTTAAGAGAGATTATATCCTCTAAAATGCAATGTTCAAGATAGCGTATTACTTCAGGAATATTCAGTACTTTTACTTTGCAGGAGTAGGAGTCATTTTTTCAAATACCCCCATATCATAATTCATCATCGGAATCAGATTTATCTCTTCTCCTGGCGACTTAAAAACATGTAGTCATTGCGTAATCGCTCAGACCACGATTCTTGAAAATAAACAGCAGCTGCAAGCTTAGCGCACACACACACACACACACACACACACATGCACGCGTACTCACACATACACACACACTTATCCATGCGCCCATATGTGACACTCACATATGGTGCAGAAGATGATGGATGAGAGCGAGGAACTGACCAGATGTTCCCTCCTAGGGATTTTACTGTCTAGAGTATAAATACTATATTCATCCTTTCATAAGCAGATCCATCCATCCATTCACAGGTAGATATTACAGCATGTCGTTGACCTAAGCTGCATGCTGAAATCTGTATTATCTGTCATGTATCAAACTGTTAAGAGCTGTGATGCAACGAGGGTTTGACCGATACTGATGGGGCTGATATTTTTGGATGGAAGCATTCTGATTTTCTGCCAATATTCAATATCTTTGACCATTTTCATGCCAAAATGGTCAAGATCCAGTGTTTCCCCAGAACTGTATTCTTGTCAGGTTGGAAAAGCCTCTGAAACATCATTTAGATCATCATGGGACACTAAAACTCTCCATTAGAAACAATAATAAGGATGATAATAAAACATACTAGAATTTACAACCTCCTCCTCTCCTCTCCTTGTCTCCTCTCCTCCTCTCCTCTCCTTGTCTCCTCTCCTTTCCTCTCCTCTCCTTTCCTCTCCTCCTCTCTTCTCCTCTCCTCTCCTTGTCTCATCTCCTCCTCTCCTCTCCTCTCCTTGTCTCCTCTCCTCTCCTCCTCTCTCCTCGTATCCTCTCCTCTCCTGTCCTTGTCTCCTCTCCTCTCCTCCTCTCCTCTCCTCTCTTTTCCTCTCCTCCTCTCTTCTCCTTGTCTCCTCTCTTCCTCTCCTCTCCTTGTCTCCTCTCCTTTCCTCTCCTCTCCTCTCCTCTCCTTGTCTCATCTCCTCCTCTCCTCTCCTTGTCTCCTCTCCTCTCCTCCTCTCCATGGTGGGACACACAAACTCACAAACCGCTCTCCAATTATAGTAGTGGGATTCATGCATACTTGTGTAGAATCTAATCAAAATGTGACATTATAATAAGTTCAGGTTAGACAACCAGTGTAGCATTGATCAATTCTACAATAAATATGTAATAAATCAAACTGCATCATATCAGAGGTGAACTACGCTGATTGGCTGATACCTGATTATGAATAAAAGGTCAGTATTGGCCCAATATATCAGTGTAACCTTAGATGCAGCCATGGCCAGATGATGCAACGAGCCTCATAAAGCCTATAAATCCTCTGGGGCAGGACGGGTGGTTTTTGATTAACAGGTTGGCTGAACACTAATCTGTTCCTGAGATATGGAAGAATTTCTCCCCGCCCAACTCTAAACCTGCTCCAGGCTGGAAGAGCTCCAGAGATCAGTTTTCTGGATCATGACAATATCCTTGACAGCCACATTATATATACACACACGTTATTATATATGAAAAAAATCATTAATTAATTAATTCATTCATTCATCTATATATGAAATAATAGTTATTATGATTATATATAGTATATATAAGCGAAAACTTGTTTTAAGTACAAAGAAGAAATGAAAGTGTTTTTGTGTGTGTGTGTGTGTGTGTGTGTGCGCGTGCGCTGGCTCAATTCCCCCTATTGTTTCTCCTTATCACGAAGGTCTGATTCTGGGTCAGCAGAAAAGACTCCTCTATTTCTGTCCAGATAATCCCTGTGTGTGTGTGTGTGTGTGTGTGTGTCTGTGTGTGTGTCAGGCGCAGTGTGCTAATACCTCCAGCACGTTACTCACTAATCCACTCAGAGTAGTCAGGACTGTCCTGCACTTGCGCCTTGTCCCCCCCATCTCACACACACATACATATATACACACTTCCTGAGTTGGAAGCTGGGAGTCGTACGCACTTTTGGATATATTTCACCCTGGGGTGCCTCTGGACTGTCTGGGAGTACCCATGAGCGCAGGCATGGTGGTGGGAGCGGCGGGCCAGGTAAGCTGTGGCTAAGCTCAGATGGAGACACTCTGACTTGGTGGATGGGTCGCTCTATTCTGACCCAATGTGGGCCGTGCAATAGACTCCATCGCATCTATGTAGCGGTCCGCAGGTACAAAGGTTAGACCAAGAAACACAAGCCACGCATTTATGTGAATCGTGTGTTTTTTGCTGCCTCGGTATTTCCTTTCATAATGTTAACATCAGTGAGTTTCAGTGAGGAAATGGATGATGGCTCAAGTCGGCCGGTCCACTTCCGGACGCGTCTTCGATATTAACCCTTCAGTTCAGTTCAGTTCAGTTCAGTTTATTCACAAATCACTTAAAATACAAGTACAATCATATTCATATGAGACATAATGGAGATATGTGAAATGGGACCATGGTTATTATAGTTTTGCATTTTTTTTAATTTTTTTTTTATTTTGTTTTGACTTTTTGTTTTCAATTTCAGTTTAGTTTTAATTAGTTTTTAAAGCGGGTTTGCTAGTTTAGTTTTTATTTTTGAAAATGCTTAGTTTTAGTTTAGTTTTTATTAGTTTCAGTGTTAGTTTTAGTCTTTTTTTGTAATATGGGGTATTTGTCAGGGGAGAGATTCAAAAATTCAAAATACTAGGCTTATGTATGAAATAAATTGACAAAGACAAAAACTAAAGACATTTTCTCGAATACAGTTTCAGTTAGTTATCGTTTTTTTGTAAAGCCTCGTTTTTATTTTTATTTCAGTTAACGAAAATGTTTTTTCACACCTAGTTTTCGTTATTTTGTTAGTTTTCGTTAACGATAATAACCTTGAATGGGACACCCTGATAAGCTATCTGAAGCTTGAGAATAGGGGCCCAGACACTAAGCAGATAGTATTTAAAATATGTTTACTAACAAAAGTGCATGTATTATACAGTAACATTTACAACCTGCAAAACACCTAAAGACCCTAAAAAGTACTACTAAATGGTCCTAAGACATTTATTCCATCAGTGTAAACATTGATTAAATAGGTAAGATACAATAAGTAGAAACATATGGCAAGTGGAAATAACAGTACAATTTGAATGGATTACAGAGTAGAGTAACTAGTTTAACCCTTTCTGCACTTTCACAATGTTTCAGGCAGCTGTAGGAATTGCAGTCTAGGCTTTCCAAAATACAGTGTTTCTTGTTCATGTCTGAGTTAATGTGTGATTTTCAAACGTATGTTTAAATATCTAGAGATACTTTGATATTTAGTTTCTCAAATACGTATGAATTCATGTCTGAAGAAATTGGACCAAGCGACACAAAATCACGTCAGAGTGTGTGTCTTTGGAATTGTTAATGTGGCTCGCAAGGTCTAATGAGGTAGCATTAATACAAAATAAACAGAAGAAACTGAATAAAATGACTTCAGAGCTTACCCCAACGATGGATGAAACCGTTCTCCGAGCATTGTTTTTGAGACATTCATTCCTGTAGTCTTTCAAATAGATTTTAGAGAACTGGGAAGCTTTGAATGGCTGGAATCAACTTCTTGTCCATTTTGCACTTCTCAGGCAGGACTATTGTTGCCTCCGCCAAGGAGGTTATGTTTTCGGTGCCGTTTGTTTGTTTGTTTGTTTGTCTGTTAGCAGGATTACGGAAAAACTACTGGCCTGATTTCCATGAAACTTCGTGGAAGGGTGTAACATGGGCCAAGGAAGAACCCATTAAATTTTGGAGTGGATCCTGATCTGACTCACGAACAAGCAATAATAGCACAAACCTTGGCGGAGGTCTGCTCTCTCCGAGTGCCCTTCTGGGCCAGTAGTTTTTCCGTAATCCTGCGAACAGACTAACAGACAAACAGACAAACGGCAGCGAAAACATAACCTCCTTGGCGGAGGTAATGAATGACCTTCGGGTGACTTGGTGATTGTGTTCGCAGTGTGAACACACGGAAAGACTCTAGAGAAGCAATCCAAGACCATCAGCAGCTTGTATTTACGCTAAATCCAATATGGCATGGTATAACCCCCTGCATCCGAACGCACCCAAAATCTCTGGTTCCTATGCAGGAGATCGTAAAACTGAAAGCGGGACCGCAAAACGTTCTCGATCCACCAAAAATATGGTTAGTTGTGACAAATAACATTTGGACATGAGCTGGCTTTCATCAGGTGTGTTCGAGACAGTAATCATAAGGGTGTCACGGTCCCAGCCTAGCCCTTGTGTTTTCCTGGTGTTTTCCTTCTACTCCCAAGTCCTGTCATCCTCCAGACTTCCACCAGATGTCCATGGACTTTCCCTCCTCCTGCACACACACACACCTGTCTTCCATCAGCCCATTAGCCCTGCTACTTTGTTCCCCCTTCACCTGTCTGCTTTCAGTCAATCAGCTTCCAGACTCTTTCCCATCCAGCCAGCTGTTCTCTATTCTTGTTAGTCCCAGTGTGTATATATATTGTCTGTGTTTCCCCTGGAGTGGTTGTCATTTCGTCTGTTGTGTTTCCCGCTTTGTTACCAGCTCTGTTTCCCCGTGTTTTCCTGTTGGCTTCCAAGACCTGCTCTGTTACCTGTGTTTCGTGTTGAAAGTCCTTAGATTTTATCCCTGCCAGCCTTGGATTCCTTCTGTTTCCTTTGCCTGTTGGCCAGTTCTAGTTTTTGCCCTTGGATTGCCTGTTTTGTATTTTGCCTAAATTCAGCTATTAAAGCTTTTTGCGTCACCCCAGTTCTCTGTCTGCCGGTTTTGCGAGTTCTCCCCCTAACAAAGGGGTTATTGATAAAACCCATCGATCCTCATCCAGCACCAGTGAAAGAGGTGGATGTGCATATCACTTTATCTTACTCAGTCCTATGGTCTTTGGTCTAATTGCCGCTAATGAATTTCACTGAGATGTGCAGTCTTTCTGTTGGAAGCACTTAAAATGAATGCGCTCTCTCTCTCTTTCTCTCTTTATGTGGGATGTCTCATTAAAGTGTGTCAGTCCAGAGTGTTGAGAGCTTTCTCTCCTCTCTCTCAGAGGGAAACCGCCTCCTTGTCCCAGGTTTTTCCCCCTAATCCCCCTCATAACCAGGATCCCCTGCTCCGTCTTTTCACACCGGATTATAATCTCAGAGGCTCATTAGCAAAAGATTTATTAGACAAAAGCTGTAAGGCTTTAACCAGGTCTTTGCATCGGCGTAACACTTTATTTCAAGTGGTGCTCGTAAGGCATTATAAGCACATTGTGAGTGCATAATTATTAGAATCAGAGCAGTGATGTGCAAAAAAATAAGGGATTGAATATGTTATGGGGTAACTGTATAGTTAATGACATGATATTGAACTGAATGTAATTTTCTGGTGTTTTTCTGATGAATATATTGTAAGAAACGCTTTTCTATGTTTAGGTTTATAATCTGCTTGTACCCACAATCTCTCATTGTGCTAAACACTAGGGAGGGAAATTATGGTGTATTTGCTCAGCCCCTAAAATCCCCTTGAGGACCCCTTGGGGCCCCGGACCTCACTTTGAGAACCAAAGTACCATACAGTATTTACAGTGTACATTGTATTCTAGAGGGGGATTGATAGCCTGTATAACTGTATTGAGTGAGCACTCCACCTAGGGGCAGATCTGGGTAACTGTTTTTTTTGTGCGTGTGTGTGTGTGTGTTTGTGTGTTCGGGGGTGGAGGGGTATGGCTCCATTCAAGTTTTATTTACACATGACCCCTCTAATGTCACTGTAGTGGGTGAATGGTCGAGCGCAACTGGGGCGTGTTAAAGGGGAACTGTACATACGTGTGGGTATGTGATGATGAATAATGCGTGGAGCAGTGAGGGGGGGGGAGTGGCGATGGATGATGTCATCAGCGCCTCAGGGGAATTCTGGGACGGCTCATTTGGGTTGGCTGGGTGGGGCGCTGATGAATCGACTCTCTCTCTCTCTCTCTCTCTCTCTCTCTCTCTCTCTCTCTCTCTCTCTCTCTCTCTCTCTCTCTCTCATTCTCTCTATTGCTTGCTCTTTTGTGTCCAATATCACAAGACTATGACGAGATGTGGATGCTTGATTGTTTCATTCATCACATCAAAAACATTCAAATAATGGTGGAGGGGAGGTATTATGCACCTGCTTATTCAGACACACACACACACACGCACAATCTCGTCACTTTGAGCTGTTTTTGAACATGTGTGTGCACGTATACCGTGTGTGTGTGTGTGAGTTCATTAGGTGAGGGCAGGTTGTGCTAATGAAACCCATGGGGATGGGTTATCCGTCACACACACACACACACACATACACAAACACACACTCCCCCCATGGAGCGCCCTTCTTCCGCCTTCCCTCCCTCCACTGTCGCCGTTGACTACGCCCCACAGCCTTGTTGCTAGGCAATGGGTAACCAGGGCGATGGAGAGCAGCCGCTACATAGTGGGTTAAGGTGTGTGTGTATTAGTACAACTGATTAAAGGCGTTATGCTTAGTTTTAGTCCAGTTATTGAGTCCTGAATATGGCAACCACAATATCATCATCATCATCATTGTCCTCCTTTTCAACAGCAGCAACAATACCTGATATAATGGAAGCATTTTGTCATGTAATAACCATATAAAATTATGTAAAAAAAAATATTCAGCCTGATCATGGCTGTTATGTTTGCATTTTAAGCCTTAATATGATGCAAAGCCCTTTTTTCTGATGCATGATGCGATCTGATTATCCCTCTATTTGTCCCTCGGGTGCGTTCAGATGAGTGTGTGAGTGACTGTTAAACTGGTAAATTGGTCCATTGTTGTGTGTGTGTTGGGTTGACACTATCTGTGTAAATGTAGCAGCAGGCTGACACACATTACAGCTCAATCTCACCAGCATCACAGTCATTTGGGCTGCTTTGGCAATGGCAATAAATTAAAGACCCTACCCCCTATGGGCCTGTACATGGACACACACACACACACAGTATACATACACCTTCCCCAACCCCCAGTGATTCCCCATGCTGACATGTCAGAGGTGAGGGATTGTGTTTAAGTGGTTGGGTGGAACCTCCATTCATGATAATACATAGCATATACCCCCCATTCCAGCACAACAATGGAAACAATTAATACTCTAACCCTCCATTTGTACGCGCTACATATGTTTGTAATCACATTAAAATGCAGATTTTGACTGAGACAATGGCTGAGCTCTATAATGATGGATGTGTTATTTATATGGGAGATGATAGTGAGAGAGGCTAAGGCGTGGCTGGGTTAGCGGTGCCTCTTTGTCTGCGCTGCACCCCAAAGGACCCTCATGTCTTGGGAAACAAGCGCACCTATGGGGCGGTAGAGGGGTGTTTGTGTTGCTTGTGGCGTCGTTCTGTCTGGTGTGTGTGTGTTCATTAGAGGTGTGAAGATGAGTCACATACAGCTGCAAATTTTTCCTTTCTGTCTGTCATCCTGTGTAACCATCATAGAAGCGGGTGGTGCATTTCTGCTCCACCACTATGCTGGAATTCCTACTTTTGTGTAATTTTCCATTGCGCCAGTTGAACTTAAAGGTGCTATGTGTAGTGTTTTAATGTCAATAACTCATTGCCACATTGATTTTGAGACAACAGTATATTTACTGTAAATAAACAAGACCATTGCAAAGAAGACTGGCACCCTCTACCAGCCTCTACGCTGTATTTTACAGTACTGTGCAAAAGTCTTAGGCACCCTAGATTTTTTAAATACATTTTGTCTTAGATGTTTATTTACATATTTACTGCATTAGTGTATCAGTAGACTGCTCTTTATAGTGATTTTTTTTATATTTTGAAACTGAAAAATTTCATTATTTTTGAAAGCATCTTCTCTTTATAGATTTTTTTACATGTACCTAAGATTTTTGCACAATACTGTACATTGTGTTCCACTGGGTCAGATTTGGCAGGAAATCTGCTAGATTGCTTTACGGCATAAAAAAGGAAAGATAAGTTAGAAACAACTTTATTGCAGTTCCCCTCTGACTGCATAGTTTCTACTTCATGTTAGCTTACCTGGTCAGAATCGGCTCTTACCCTTTTTCTTACTCCAAAACGTACTTTCTTACTTCAAAACAAGTGCACCCAGAGCGAGGCCAGGGAGGGGAAGGGGGGGGGCAAGTAGTAACATCATCTTTGCGACAGAAAGCAACAGGGTTTATGGGAAATGTGGTTTTAATGTTGAAAGAAAGTAGCAAACTAACAAAACCACTGCTGCGAGATAGAGGCTACCAATCGTCTCTACCATGGTCTCATTTGTTTACATTATACATGACATATTGATGTTTAAAATGCTACATGTTGCACCTTTAATATGCCCAAGTGCTGGGATTGTTGGTTGGTATGTGTATATAACCCCCTTATGCTGTTTTCTTATTTATATCCTATTCTTCTTTGATGTACCCTTTTACTATTTCCTGCTGCAACGGCCCAATCTCTCCAGGGGGCTCATTAATTTTTCATCTATTCTAATCTAATTTAGCGGGGATTGTTGGGAAAACCCTGCAATACTAATGCAGGATCGTGTCAGAAAGGGTGAAGGGTGGGGTTAGTGTGTAGAAATTAAGCAACAAACCACGAGAGGCCAGGGCTTAAAATGATTGTAGAACAACTAAGAGGCGTTAAATAGCAGCAACACCAAAAATGTCACCTTGCCATGGTCAAGCTAATATTTAATCAATCAGCGACAACAGGTTTTGGTTAACAGTGATTTTAGAAAAGTGAGCAGGGGTTGTTAGGCATAAAACCCTCTTAGCTGTTTTAAAATAACTGTAAATCAAATAACTGTAATGAAATAACTGTCATGGCCTGGAGTGGCTTATTGCTTTTATAAAACTACAGTAACACAGTAATGACAAATGTTCGAGAAATCTTTTATTTTTGAAGATGATATAATTATATAATTAATAATTTTCTGCTGAGCAGTATAGTCCTAGAACAGTAGCTAAACAAAGTGGTTGCAGGGCGACACATTGATTTCTGTTTGAACGGTGACTTTCGGTTAGTGCATTAATATTTGAATGAACTCTTTGGTCGAAGGCATGTGTTTATATAATGTATTATTATCTAAGTAATCAACTATGCAGATGATGTTAACTAAATATTCCCTATCTGTTTCTTCTCTTCTAGGTAAGTTCAAATGGAGTGGGACAAACCTTGGGACCAGGGGCTTATTGTAGGTACTGTTGAACTGTTTCTAATGCATCACTGATAGGATGCAGCCGGACCTGCTCTTGGTTGTTGTATAGATTTGAACTCTTGTATAAGCACATCTCCAGCTGAGTAGTAAAAGCTGTGTGTGTGTGTGAGACTGAGTCTGTATGTGAAGTGATGCTGTGTGCTGCACAGTTCTTGTCAAGGCAGCCAGATGGCCCTCAGGGTTAATCCATCACTACTGTCTTCATCCAAACACACACACACACACACACACACACACACACACACACACACTCACGTTGTTTACTCTCACATTAGCAGTGACCTCAGTTATATATTGCAGTATCTATATCTGAGGTCAGGACTCGCACTCCTTGATAAGACCAATGATCTGTGTCCCATGTTACCAAACCAGCACAATCTGTGGATTTAGACAGTGTGGTAATGTGATGGACGAGTTGTATGGGATGACGCGATTTGTTTTCTAGAGGATCCGGTAGTTACCAGCAGATTGGAGATAAACCTCAGAGTGCTGATGAAACAGACAGGGATCAGGCTGATTTTGACAAAATTAAGACATTAGCGCAAAACGATGGCAGGGCGTCTAGGGGGAAATGGGATGAACGCAACTCTTTAAGTAAACTTAATACTGATTTCTCCACTGACAGTAGCAGAAAATAGACCAGAATGCTATGCACCAACAAAGGGTGTGACTCGCTTTTTTTTGACTGGAAAAACTGTCGCTCAACTATCGCTATCACTCTTTCTACCTCCATGTAAAACCCACAGCTGAGTGGAAAGTTCATGTCCCTTGTCTCAAAGTTGCCCAAAGGCATTCTGGGAAATGCTGGAAATGACTAAATGAAGAAGAAGTAGATGAGGCAGATTGAGGAGAAGTGGAACACCAAAAAGTACAAGACTCCTGGAATGCACTGAATGTCACAGATTGATGATTTATGACAAGGTGGAATCCCTTTTGCTACTCTTGATTGCCATTTGATAGAACCCAATAGTGATGGCTACTTTTTGCAGTGTACAAAAATGAAATGGACTAAAATTCTAGGCTTTTTGTGTTAGGCCAGTCCCAAGTCTGGCTCTACTATTCAGTTGTTTTGATAGTGACGTCTTTTCTCTTGACGCTCGTAACACGTGCGACCCGTTAGCATGTTGATATGTTTCTCCTAATCGTCTTTGATGGCCATCCCTCACTCCAGCCCTCCTCTCTGACCTAATTACCTGAGCCGAGTAGCCCTCTACGGTCAGGGGTCACCGTACTGTCAAGGTCATACACTACTGACCAAGAAGAGGAGGTGTTGAATTCTACTTGTTGGAAGTCAAAAAATGTGTGGGTGCTTGTGTATGTACGTACTAGTGTGCGTTTGTGAGAATATGTAGAAGGATGCGTAAGGAAGGTATAAGCAGCTGTAGGCTCTTTAATCACTTTGAGACCCTCAGCAGATTACTAGTATAATACTAACACGTCTTCCTCCCTCCCTCCCTTTGTTAGTCAGGATTTGGATGGGATTAGTTAACCAGGCAGACTGAGCAGAGCAACCTTCCTTAGTACTGCTGCTGTAGGTTAGACCAGGACTTGCACTGACGGAGCATAAAACACACAAATGTTTTATGGATTCCCATATGTACACATTAAACGCGACTGTACGTGTTTGCTTGAGAACTTTTTTTTAAATAATTTATTCTTTATTGTAACACCGTCAAGTTACAGAAAATACAACAGGTTGCCAAATACATTTTGGTTGTTTAACCCAACTATCCCTCTACCCCCATCCCTATCCCCCCCCACCTCTCTCTCCACCCCCCTCCCCTCCACCAACCAACAGGATAATAATACCCACACAGACATAGCATCCTTATTTATCCAGAAGATCTTTTAAGTTAGAAATTTGTCCACATTTAAATTGTGTTTGGTCATGCATAATTGACTCTTGCCGATGATAGTTCCAGGTAAGAAATGTCCAAAAAGCTCCAAAGCCAGTGAGTACTTGAAATATCATGAGGAGGTTTCCAGCACTGGACTACAATCTTCTTAGCTGCAGTCAGGCCTGCCAGCCAGACTTTTTTCCGTAAGGGAAAGGTGGGAATCATTATTTAGAAGATGTACAGCAGGGTCCATTGGCAATTGTACCCCCGTTAGTTCTGCAAGGGTACTAATAACCTTCCCCCAAAAATCCAAAACCCCTGGACACTCCCATACAACATGTATAAAAGAGCCAACGGTTCCCTGGGAGCAAAATGAGCAATATGGGTCAGGTACCAATCCCTTTCGATGTCTAATTCTCGGCGTTAGATATGCTCTATGACAAAATTTAAAATGTATTTACTGATGATTTGGGTTTTTCGAAGCTGCTTGAGAACTTTTAATTAACAAAAAATGGTTTGATATAGTTCCAGGAAATGGTTCTTTGGACTTGTACCACAGCAGAACCCTTTAAGAACTCTTTTAGAAAGGTTCTCTAGAGCACCGTGCTCAAATGCTTCTACATAGGATCTAAATGGTGTTGTAAAGAACCATTTACGAATGCATGAAATGCTCCAAACAAGCAGCTGACCAGCAGTAAAGCAGCTTTTTAAGACCGACACTGGCAAGTCATTCCTCCCTCTATATAGGAACTGCTACCCTACCCAGTGAACTCTTCAGGATCCCTACTTTTTCTGGGTGTATTGCTGACATTCATGCATGTCTGCAGCTTCAATGCTTTGGCAGTGCTCCTTGTAAATGGTTGTTTTATTGCTGCTGCTTGCCTACAGCAGCTCTCAATGGGCCGTGAGATTAATGTGCATGCTTTGACTGTACGGACCTGTAGAAGCGAGCGATTGAACAGTGATCTATAAATACTGCGAGATGTGAACACAGGCAAGGATTTATGCACTCTTACACATATTGTGAGCTTAGAATTATAGGGTTCTATCTGACTTTTGTTTTTGATTGTAATTGAGTTATCCACATATTTGTGATTTTTGAATGTCACTATGTGCTTGTGTGGTGTTATTTGTTTTTTAAAAGAACCTTTTGGGGTTAAATATTTAAAAAGAAGGTGCACAACAGTTTTGCCACCTGAGATATAAAATCTTCCCTCCTTGACTCTACCTAGACCCAATTTCTGTACAAACCAGTGTTGTAACATTTTCAAAATCATGCAAGGAAATAGCAGTTACAACTCTATTTACCCTTGTCTTGTTGGTCTTCTCTTTGACACCCCCAGAACCATTGGCTTTCTAACCTTTCTAATGTTAACCCCCAGCAACCACAGCATTTTCATAGATATAAACTCATCCCATCCACCCCAGCCATGAAGTTTACTCTGATCTGACCATTAACTCAGTGTCAGGCTGTTTCCTCTTCCCCCTCAACATGGTAATCCCACTCCTGTCACTAAGTACCCCCCTGGGGGCTATAGATCCCCTAGTCAGCACTCTCCAAATCTTCCAATCTAAATGCCGCTCCATATACAATCTGTTTTATGTACTTCAGGTTGTGTAGACTGCTGGTATTTGCATATGCTATTACATAAAAAAACGCTGACTCTGGTGTGATGGGAGTGGGTGATGTTGAATTGTAATGACGGGCCAGGCCATGAGGTGGCACCATGGGATTGAAAACTGAAAGGGGTGAGGCCGTGGAAAAGATGTAGCAGTCACTAGATGCTTGCATACAGTGTTAAGGGAGAGGTGGAGTATAGAGAGCGGTGCACAAGGTGGATGTTGCTGCCTGTCTAAAGAGTATTTCATATCTATTGCAACATGGCAATAGTACAATATGATGCTGAAACATATACATAGATAATGATTGGCTGGGTATGCTGCATTACACTCTGGATTGTAGACATTGCTGTTATTGTCAGTGAATAGATACCGTTGCATTCCTTCTGTACTTCTTGACAAATAATTTCTAGCATCAAACATACAAACATAATCCTTTGGTGACTTTTCAATGCCTTGCCCAGGCAGCATCATTTCAGCACCATGGACAGGGATTTGTATGCAAAGAGGCACCGGGCACTGTCACGTTCACTTCAGGTTGTTTTAAAATCAGTAGCCACAGTGGTGAATGCATATGGGGTTTCTCACATTAGCCCTCCCTCTTAGTCAGGCCTTTTGTCTATGCCTTATATAAGGTATATACTGTATTGTACTGTATTGATTGGGATAAACCTTGGAGCTATGAGGTCAGATGAGAAGGATGGAGCTTTTAGATGTTAACTAATAACGGAAGCAGTTAGCGTTCAGTGGCCCCTTGGTTTAATTAAATTTGTTTGATTGGTTTGGTTCTACCATTCTTATCTCACTCTTTCTTCCACTGTATCCACCTCTCTCTCTCTCTCTCTCTCTCTCTCTCTCTCTCTCTCTCTCTCTCTCTGTCTCTGTCTCTTTGTCAGACATCAGTGATGACAGAAGTGTTGGGTAAATCTGATGCCAGATCATGCAATATTTTCCATCTCTGCTATGCACACCCATTGTGTCATGCACATGGGGACACAATACAGCTGACATGTACATGAAAATGTCTGAAAGCTGTAATATACATCTGAATAACAATGGTAAGCATTCGACTGCTGTGTATTTGCTGATGCGGTTTGACCATTTTCATGACTACGAGCTAAAAAAGTGTAAGCATCAGAAAAAACTGACATTCCTGTGTTGTGTGTGTGTGTGCGTTCGCTCTGGAGCTGTGAAATCTGCCGTAGCAGCTCCCAGTCATCAAGACAGACTGTACCATTTCCACCCAATGTTGGGGGGAGGGTGGGCTGGGCACAGACGCCGACTGTGGTACCTTCCTCTCTCTTTTTCCAAAGGACACTGAGTGGCGCTTTCGTTTCCCCTCCCACCTATCGTTTTCTCTGACTCCTTCCACTCTCCTCCTTCTCTGCCACCCCCCCCCCCCCTCAACCACCTCCCACCCCCTCGGTGCATGATTAGTGGGGAAGTCGTGCATTCGGATGATTGGCAGGGTCCAAATCTGAGGCTTCCCAGCTTCCCGTAGCATCTGCTGCTACCTCTGCAGCTCCAGGGGGAAGGGAGGGGTGGAGCTCTGTCCCTGTCTCTCTCTCTCTCTCTCTACTCTTCCATCCTATTGGTCTTGTATCTTACCTCTGGTGGCGTGTATTGGCCCACCCACCCCTTTTCTCTCTCCTTCTACCTCTCTCTCTCTCTCTCCCTCTCTATCTCTCTCTCTCTCTCTCTCTCTCGCTCTCTCTCTCTCTCTCTCTCTCAGATGCAGTTTTCCAGGCAGTGGGGAGGGAGGCTTGGACCAGACACTCACACTCCCTCTATCAGTGAAGGGAGCGGGTGGGTTAGAGGCATAGACAGGGATAGTAGCGCTGCCTCTATCCTCTCCTTCCTCTTCCTGCCTTCCTCCTGTACTTTTTCTGCAGACGATTTGTCCTTGGGCAAAAAGACAGAAAGTCACCTGGCAGGAGAAGAGCTTGTTTCCTTAACCGTCGGATGGCTAGCCTCTCTGCGAGTCAGGCGAGCTTTGTGAGGAGATTTCTCAAAGTGGTCCGGTAGATTTCGTTCCCTTTTTTCTTCGGGCGGGAAAGGTGCGAGGCGAGAGCGAGCAGCCATGGCGCACGCCGCGGCTCACCTTAAGAAGGCCCGGTCGGAGATGGAGCAACCTCCGGACCTGAAGGCTCTGGAGAAAGCGAAGGAGAGGAGGAGGCGTTCCCGGGAACGGGCCGAGCGCAAGCGCAAGGTACTGGGAAGACTGGGTAGACTGGAATAGACTCGCTGACATCACCCACCTATCCATCCCTTCCCGCTGGTGCTGGAGTCATACTGCTTCTGATCATTCCTCCACATCATCATCATCATCATCAAAGCATCACCTCACCATTTAGGAATGAAGAAGACTTTTCGGGGATATCATGTCATCATCAAGGATTGTCCATGTCACCACCTCCACTACCTTCACCTCATCCTTCATCATCATCTACAGCGGTGGTTCTCAACCATGTGCCACCGAGGGCGAAGTGTGTTCAGGTGTTCATTTGAACCAAACACTGATTTTTCACTGATTAGCACACCTTCAACCAGAGAGGGAGGAGAGGAACTTGTTCGCGGAATCAGCTGCTGAAATGAAAACCTGAACACTCTTCGCCCTCGATGGCTCGTGATTGAAAACCATTGATCTACAGCACATAACTGTGAAAGACGTCATCATACCACTGTCATCCATTGTCCATCTTCTCACCTAACGAAACACCAATCACTGTAACCTACACAGCCATAATGATAGATTCCCACCACGATCAATGCTCCTCCTGATGTACGATCACATGTACCTTTGACCGATCTTTGTCAGAGTGGTGGCATTTTCATCCGTCAGTCCATTCCACTCATCATTCTGTCTCCGTGTACCTGCCACAGTATTATAAATGAGCATTGTTCAAGTCATCAGTCACTCTCCGGGCTGTCCCCAACCTTTCTTGGGTGGGCGCCACCCTAACATTCCATGTCCCATGCCCAAAAAAGTAACCACAAATAAATACCTCTACCCGTCTTCCTACCTACGCAGAGCTCTCCTCTGGTGCATTGCTAGGCTGCGCAGTGTATCTTCACACTCGGTTTGCTTCAGGAATGCTTTTGGTCTATAGATGCACACAGTGTCTTCTCATGCAGTACCATGAAATGCATACTACTGTGGTTATAGACGATGATGTTTTTACGTGGTGTTTTGTTGGTACGAGATGTTGAGGCATTGCGCTTTATGCTCATGGTCAACGACTTTATAGCAAAGGGTAAAGCAGTGTGTGTGTGTGTGTGTGTGTGTGTGTGTGTGCGCGCTTCAATATGTGCATTATGCAGTGAGAGATTACTGTAGTTTGTTTCTTCACAGTGTTTGGTTGCATAAACATTCTCAATCTCACTGAGCAGAACTGATCTTGATGTCATAATGTGTATTTATTGGCAGCCCTCCCATCTTGCACCTTGTGATGTTTAAAGCTACAGAATAGACAGAGATACACTTGCGTATTAACATACCAAGTACTGTCAACTTGAGTCAATCCCTACGATTGTTTAACATGGGGAATACCAGAGTTTCTGATGACATAGGGCGGTCTAAGCAGTATTTGGGAACATGACCAACCCTCTCCCATAGCTATAAACCCAGACTAATCTGTGATGCTATACCTGGAGATATACCATGGACACCAATGACTTGGAGACTAGTTTTCTAGATACTGTCTGAGGTTTTACATCCAAATGAGCTTTGTTCAGTTCAATTTTTGAGCAGATAATAGACTCTTAGCACAAGAGAATTTCCCTATCTTTCCACTATCTTTCCATCTTTTCTAATTCATTGTCTTTTCCTTCTGGTTATTGGTAACAGTCATTAATCCCAGACCATCCTATGGCATCAAAATAACATCGTTCAAAGCTGAAACTCAGTGGTGACCTTTGTACTTGTGTGAGTGAAGAGCTGTTTAGTGTTTTCCCCGTCCCTTCCTCCCGATGCTGCTGTTATTATTGACTGGGCTGCTAGGCAGATTATCACATGGGATTATCGGTGTGCTCTCTCTCCATAATGGCAGATGTGGCCAGCACACACGAGCACATACACACACACACACACACACATACACACACACACAACCATTCGTGCGCACACGTAAAAGTGAGTAATAGATTCAATTTGTTGGATGGTCTGCCAAGCATCCGAGGGCAGACATTTACTTCACAGAAAGACACACACACTGCCGTCAATTCGCAATTTTATCACCAGCATGCAGCCGCCATGCTGAAAAACAATTAACCCCATGTAAGTGGTGCTTAGGTGGCGTTCAGAGGCCTTGGCCTGGACAGCGCATCAACAAAGCGCTTCATTATGAAACGCTGAAACACTCTCTGATCATTCATAATCTCGGATTTCCCCTCCAATACGTCATCGCGAATGCATGGCCCTTCTCACATCACCTATTATATAACAAAAGCACAGAAAATGCCATTCCAAAGACGGTAATATCCGGAATGTCTCGGCTGAAAGGCCAGAGAAGTCGACCCTCATGTGCTTGCCGGTTGCGCTTTAAATGCCCATGACCACCGGTAAGCTGGTGACCCCCAGCACAGCCTCCTCCTGCCTCACCATCCTCCCTTCCACCAGGATTTGCATAAATTACAGAAATCTTAATGAGGTGAATTCATAATATGCATCATAGTAAGCGGTATCACACTTATGAAAATTGGATGAGTCTTTTAAGATGGAAAAAGCCTTTGCCTTGTGATGATCACCGACTGGAGGTCACAGTTTACCCACCTTTCTATTTACTACTACATCACTGTTTATTGCCAAAAATAGTTGGTACTCGTAGTCGAGTGAAATGCTTTTCCCATGGATGGATGTGAATGTCATATGTGATGTCTAGTAATGTTAACACATCATCAGTGAAATCCATCTTCATCCCCATGCATCTTGGGAGAGACCCAAGTCATACTTCTAATCTACCTAGCACCATCTAGATCAGTGGTTCTCAAAGGGACATCCAAAGGTCCTTGAGGGAATTTCAGGGCTTCTTGAGGGGGTCCAGAGGTTCCCGTGCAAAATGAGGAATAGTGTAATTTCACTGTAATTTAATTCACTTGAAAATATCCCAGTTAGACAATGTATAACAATAACTATTGTAATGCTAGGTTTCACACGCTCCATGTACAGTGTAGACAGTTCTACAACACAATACTAAGCCAACAACAAAATTCTTCCTCTGTGGGTCCCTGGGACTAAATCTTCATAAAATGGGGGTCCATGACATGAAAACATTAAAGCACCCCTGGCCTAGAACCAATGTTATAAGCTCACCTGTAATCAGAAACAGCCAATTTGAATTAATGGCTACCAACAGTTAGTAGAGTTCAGGCCAGTACATTAAATTGCTGCTATGTTCTGTACAGTATGTTCTCTCTGTGTGTCTATCTTTCTCTCTCTCTCCATGTAAACATGTGTCTCTAGGGAGAGGACTAATTTGCCATGCACTGCCAGCTTCACGTCACAATAGAACTTGATGAAGTTCTCTTGTTGTACTTGTAGTTGGCAAGACATAGCAGATGCTGTAAAAGGGGTGTCGGTGGAGGGATGGCTGTCATTTCATTAGTCCAACTTTCATTAGTCTCCAGACACATTAACAGGATGGGAGAGGGCAGCGGTGAATGTGTTTGGCATGCATCTGAAATCCAAAGGCACCTTATGAGCCTGTGAAAGTCAAAGTGTGTGTCTTGGATAATTTATAATGTACATTCCTTCGGGTCCGAAATGCATGGTTCAACTACACATGCATTGCGGAATAGGACAGTCAAGTCAATACATGTTTTGCTCTCAACCATCACCACCTCAATCCCATTCCTAAGGTTGCTTTCCAACCACATTTTGGTAGAAATGTTCACATATTCATCTGTTAGCTAAACACACAGTGGGTCACACTGAGATACACATCTGTTTTACAACACAGTCCTGTGCATACTCTAACTACTCCAACGAAAAATCACTATAACATTACTATAGGGACTTAGAGTGTCTGTGGTACTCTACAGAGGGAGGTGATGTAATCCACCCGCCGGCATCTAGTGTCTGGTTTGCTAAAACATTTTTGTAAAAACATCTGACTTGCGCACTAGCTAACATATCTAAGCTAGTGACAGTAGTGGCTAGTAGTTGCATGTTAACATGAACATTGGTTGCATTGCAAAATGAGCCTGCTGGCTAGTTAGCTAGCTAACAGTTTGTTCAGGTTAACTTATCTGACTCTTCTAAAACTACAACTCAGAGTATTTTGGAGTAGAGACTAGGCTAAATACATTTTACTGTGGTTGCTAGGAGGTTGGTGATGCAACTGCAAAGCCTCTTTAGTGAGTTTATAATGACCTTATGGTACTTTTCTTGTATTTTTTTAATCTCCTATGGTATCACTGTAGTATTCCTCTTATATTCCTACAGGGACTCACAGTGTGTTAGTAGTGCTCAGTAGTGTGTTTATAGTTACCTTATGGTACTTTATTTTTCATCTCCTATGGTATTTCCTTAATATTGTTATGGAGAATTTTATTTGTATAGTATCCTTGTACAATTTATTATAGGATTCCTGTGGTCATTTTTGTCCCCCACAATGAAATCGGGGGAGGGACCCGTCCGTCCATTCGTCTGTCCGTCATGCACAGTATTTCGGATGCCACTGATCAGATTTTGACAAAACTGAAGGGATTATTGCTCCGTTCTGAATGCCAATGAATGGCGCCTCCTCTCCCCCTTTCCCTGCTGCATACAATCAAGAAACATTTTCTCCTTGCTCCATTGCACCTCAACATCATTCACGGGCGACGACATGTTTACTGTTTACTTGTTCGTTACGGTAGAATGCCTGCTCGTGGATTAATGACTACTGCTATTGACATCCAAACTGCATCGTCACCTAAAGCCGAGCTCGGCCATATGACACAACACGGTGGGGGAATGGATGGAGAAACAGCCTCGCCGGACAGCATCCTGTCTCCATCTGTGTGTTTTGGCCTGGGGGCCAGCTCATACAGCCACGGGGCAGCTTGATATAGCCGATGCCGCTTTCTGCCATAGAAATATAAGATGTTCATGACTTCATCCGGGATGAAGTGGAAGGTAAACCCACCTCAACTCAATTTACCCACCATTTTATTTGCGGAATAGAGTTTACTGACCTTTTTAGCCTGACATAAATCCTTATGACCTAGATTCTGAGTATGAATCATAGCAAGCAGTACCAAACCGATGGAAGTTATGAGGATTGGGTCCTTTAGGGAAAATAAAGCATAAATTCATGCTTTTCTGAAACTATTTTGGTATTCGTTTAGATTGGTGGCATGATGATAAGGCTGTTTTATGAAGGCAACCATGGAATAAAAGCTTTGCCAGTTGTCAATCGCTTTCACCAATGCCAATACAAATATTATGCCTGCACTGCTGATACTAGCCATAGCCACTGAGCATAGAGTTGGAGTTTAATAATAACTGTTTGCCCAAATGCCACTGTTGAATAGCCAAAGGAGGCACAGTGGAGGACAGTATTATATTTTGCCAATTGGCTGCAGGCGTGAGTTCTCTAAATCTTATTATGTCATTATTATGTCAGTGTTACGTGGGCTGGCCTTGTTTTTATTGCCATGTCAACCCATTTTTATGTCATCTGTTCCTTCTTCTGTCCTAGCCTCCTCTTGTCTGCCTCTCCTCTTATTACTAGTCACCTCACATTTCCCCTTCTCCTCTGACAGACCTGAAGTAAGCCTGTGCTTCACGCATTCCAATTCATTCTTATGTTTCTCCTCATATGAGCCGGCGTATTCTCTGTCTCTGTCTCTGTCTCTTTCTCTCTGCCTTCTCTCCCCTCTCCCTCCCTTGTTCTTGCTTATTGGTGTTCCGCTACCGCAGTGAAATCCTGACAAGTGAACCCGTCTCCTCTGCAGGTGTAATGCATCGAGCAAGGCTGGATAGAGGAGACCCTTCACCTCCCTTGATTCTCCGGCATTATTATCTCTCCCTCTCTCTCTCTCTCTCACACATATTCCCTGTCGCACCCCCTCCTTCAGTTTGCTCCTCTCCCTCTATCCCCTCTCTCTCTCTCTCTCGCTTCTACATCTGCAGTAGAGGAGGACACCGCTCGGCCGTGAAATGCGCATTCACCTCTTATCTGTTGTGAAGGCAAAGGAAGGCAAACATATCCCAGTCTCTCTCTCTCTCTCTCTCTCTCTCTCTCTCTCTCTCTCTCTCTCTCTCTCACTCTCTCTCTCTAAGTCTATCCTATGTAGGGCTAGACTGTTATATCGAGCCAATATTGGCCTTTTATTAAATATCAGATATCAGCCAATAAATGTCATCCTCCTCTGATATGATGGAGGTTCCTCCTTGACCACAGCTACAGAAAAAAGTTGAGTTTTATTTAAAGGCAGTATTGTATCCCAGAGTTTCCCCTACCTGCCTACTTACCTGTGTTAAGGAGCTACTAACCCTAAAGAATTGCATTAGTCTGGGTTTCAGTGGAGAGTTTTAGTGTCCCATGATGATCTAACTAGGGCTGCAACTAACGATTATTTTCATTGTCGATTAATCTGTCGATTATTTTCTCGATTAATCGATTAGTTGTTTGGTCTATAAAATGTCAGAAAATTGTGAAAAATGTGGATCAGTGTTTCCCAAAGCCCAAGATGACGTCCTCAAATGTCTTGTTTTGTCCACAACCCAAAGATATTCAGTTTACTGTCATAGAGGAGTAAAGAAACCAGAAAATATTCACATTTAAGAAGCTGGAATCAGAGAATTTTGACTTATTTTTCTTAAAAAATTACTCAAACCGATTAATCGATTATCAAAATAGTTGGCGATTAATTTAATAGTTGACAACTAATCGATTAATCGATTAATCGTTGCAGCTCTAGATCTAACTGCTGTTTCAGAGGCTTTTCCAACCTGACAAGAATACAATTCTGGGCGAAACACTAAATATTTTTAATTCTTTGGGCATGAAAATGGTTATATTTTTAGATGATGAACACTGGCACAAAATATCAGGTATTGGCAGCTTCAATACAAAAATATCGGTATTGGTCGAACCCCAATCCTATGTATTACCTCATGCCTTGTACAATGATATCGAACCCGAGACCAATGCTGTGGAACTGTATGGGACAGGTGTGTGTGGGGGGGGGGGGATATGGAAAGCAGTGGGGAAGCCTTTGGTAAAAGCTCTAATGAATTATGGAAGACTTAGACTGAGATAAGAATAAGACATGAAAACACAGGCTGGTGTGTGTTTATTTGTGTGTGTCTGTGCGTGTAAAGATAGAAGGGGCTGAGAAAGAAAATGGTCATGAAAGAGAAAGAGGGGAAATAGAGTAAACACGTTTACACTCTTAAAAAAAAGGGTTCTATATAGTACCAGAAAACCACACAGGGATCTTTATTCTGGTTTAACAATTACTTGTTCATTTTTTATTTTAAAGCTGCATTAGGCAACTTTGCACATTGGCGGCCCCAAATGGTAGTGAGAGGTAATTGTTTTTTTGAGGGGTTTTTTAAGCGTCCATTACCCAGAAATCATGTAAGGTGACGTCAGCAAAACAAAATGTCTTCATCTTATGCTTCGCTGGTAGGTTGTAATTACCTCTTTACCATACCTCCGTGTGTTCCAGTAGTCCAGCTTGAAAAAACAGGGAAGAAACATGGACGCCTCCAAGATTTTCTTTAGCGTTAGCTAGCTAGTTAGCATAGAACGATAGAGCGTAGAACTCAAAGTGCAACTTTACATCTCAAATTTATATGTTTAACCACTTACCACACAGGATTTAAGGTCATGCAATGCTAAACATCAAACCTACGTGTATTTTGAGGATTATAAACATGTTCAGTGTAATGCTGTGTAGCGTTTACAGTGTATGCGGCCGTGCTAACATGACGTCAGATAACTGCATCTTGTAAACCTCTGGGTTGACAAATCTTCCTACATGCAATTCCATCTGGAAGGGACAGAATTTATGAATTTTCAACATCTTTGGAACGTAGCATTATCATATAGTGGGGATGAAGGTGGTGAAGACGTTCAGCTATTGTTGGAGAGTCCAGCGTTTTCTGGACGGAGTGCTCGCTTACTGCTGTTTAGGAGACTCTTTTTGGATTTTACTCTAAAGTTTTCATTAGCTACTTCCTTTGAGGAGAAGATTTCCCGCCATTACCATACCTTAGTTTGAGCAAGTGGGGAGAATCTACAGCAAATCAGTTCGTGTGGATAGGATGCTCTCCTCTGTTATAGCTCCACTTTGTCATTTAGGCTGATAAACAGCTGGATTTTTACAGAAGATTCTCGCTTAGTGCAGCTTTAACAATTCATAGGGCTCTGTAAGTCATTACCACTTTTCTAGAATCCCTACCCTTACAAAAAAACCTTGAACAACCCAACTTTTTCTGTGTACAAGACAAATCAAGTCATTGTTCCACCATCAGCAGTCCAACATACTGCCGCTTACCTTGGAGAGAGAAAAATATCGACACCACCAGCATGTCTGCAGAGAAACACCATTTTTTACCCAGAGCCAGTTACCTTGACTACAATGCCAACTGTTTGACAGCAAAGCCGTCTCGCAAACTTGTTTTACTCTCACATTTAATACTTAATTACTTGATCGACTCGCCCAGAGGAGCTGTTATGAAGCTCCTGCCATGGAGCCTAATTGAAATGAATTGAAAGATTACATAATTTCCTCTTAATCTTCCCCTCCCTCTCTTTGTCTTTCCGTTTCTGGCTCTTTCTCTTTGTCTCTCTCGCTCTCTCTGTCTCCAAAGGATCACATGAGATACCGCATGGCGTGATACTAATCTGCCGTAGGAGCTGCATGCAGTAATAATAATCCATCTGCCATATTTGTTTTCATGGCCATTTGTGTTTGACACAGTGCATTTCACTGTTAACCTTTCCAAAGTATTAGTTATTTTAGTTGTGCATCTGCGTAAATGGACCTCAGTTGGAACATTATTTAGAGAAAATCAACACCGTTTTTTACCATCAGGCGACATATATGAGTATTCTTAAACTATGAGTATTACTCAAGAATGATTCATAATGCAGTTTTAGCACATAATTTTTTTCAGAGAAGTTGGCAAAGCTGGAAGGAAAGGGTAGACACACACACACACACACACACACACACACACACACACACACACACACACACACACACACACATATGTGTACGACTGTGTGTCTGTGTGAGTGAGTCATAAGAACACCTGTGATTGTCCAAGTGGATGCTGTGTCTCTATACACCTCTCTACATCAGTGTTAAGAATGTAGGCAGCACTGACTGCACCACTCTGTAGGCTGACAGAGAGGAACACACACACATACACACACACAACCTAAAAATACATGATTGTCAACCAAGGCTGATTTTCTCAAAAGTTCTCAAAAAGTTGACATTTTGGAGATGCAAACGGTGTTGTTGTTGAAATGCTGATCTCGGTCAGTTTCTGTGTTGAAATGTGTCTGTCCTTGTGACTTTGAGATACAAAACCATTTGTATGTCAAATCTGATACAATCTGAATCTACAAATTTAATCCCCATGTCATTCAGTCAGTGGAGCAGCTAAGGTG
>NW_027278967.1:77500-80871 GCF_046629955.1 Centroberyx affinis | reverse complement strand
CAGTATGCATTTTATTTGAATAGCTGACTCCACTTTTACCATGTGATATGACTGTGTGCTGTATATTGAAATAAAATGCATACTGTGCATAAAACGGTGTTGTAATCCAAAAAGATTCAAAATAAGTCAGTAGAAACACCGGTATTACAAAAAAATGGAAGTAAATTGTCAGAGCCACACAGTCCTGATGATAGATGTAGAAAATATCGTCATGTGATAAAAAAAAAAAAAACAACTCTCTAGGTCTCTCTAGTCGGAGAAAAAAGATTGAAACTATTTTATGAACAAGACGAGAGCTTTTTCAGTGAAAGAAAAGAGGAAGAAGTGTGAGGAAGTGAAAAGGGAAGGAGAGACTCTTCACAACTCATCAACTATTCAGTTTATTATTAGTAGAAGTTAGTAAGTCTGAATCTGTTTTTTAATTGTAGAGGCTGACAGTACAAAGTCAGATCCAAGACAACAAGACAATATTATCACATGAGACAACAAAACAAAACAAAACAAAACAAAACAGCACAGTGAACATCATCTAACATCAGCTCAAAGTGCTTTACAACAAGGAAATGACATGCACCAAGTGCTTCACATAAAACTTGATAATAATAGTGAAAATAAGATAAAGATGAGAATAGAATACATAGAACGCATCTTCACATGAAAATAGACATAGAATGAGCATAAAAACAGGGATAGAATGCCATAATTAATGTAAAATGAGATGGAGAATAAAACCCACTTGATAATAATAGTAAAAATAAGATAAAAATGAGGAATGCATAACACAAGATGGAAAATAAAACCCACTGAATAATAATAATAATAATAATAATAAAAATAAAGTTAAAAAAGAAAGTACATAGAATGCATAAAATCAAGTAAAATCCAACATTTTAAAAGAAGTGCAGCAGTGCATAAGTGAGAAGCAAAGAGCAAAAAAGAGTTTGAGGCCTGGATCAGTGAGGCAGAGCGAGTTAAAGGCTAAAGTGAAGAGAGAAGTTTTTATCTTTCTTTTAAAAAGTATTTAGCGAGCTGCTTCCCTGATATCTATAGGCAGACTGTTCCAGAGCTTTGGGGCAGAACTGACAAAGGCCCGTGCACCTGCACATGTAACGGTAACATACATGTAACATATTAAGGGTTGTTATGGTTCCTCAGGTGAGGCCGGGTCCCACAGACGACCAGCTGCACCAGGCCCAGCTGGACAGCATCAAGGTGATCCACGTGGAGCCGCCCTCCTCCAGCTTCCCCCAGGAGCCGGCCTCCGCCTTCCTGGGCGGCGGCCTGGGCCTGAGCCTGGGGCTGGGGGGGCTGGGGGGGCTGGGGGTGGGGGGGCTGGCGGCGCTGGGCGGCCTGGGCTGGGCGTCCCGCTGCTGGAGGCGTCGGCCTCGGGCTCGGGCTCGGGCTCGGGCTCGGGCCCCGGCCTGCAGGCTCTGTCCCAGAGAGAGGCGCTCAGCCTGCTCTCCCTGCAGCCCTTCCAGGCCGGCTTCCTGCTGCAGCCGGACGGCGGCGCGGCGGCGGCCAGCGGCGCCTCGGGGGTCAAGCCCGGCGAGGCGGGAGGGGGCGGGATCATGGAGCTGGCGGACATCCAGCAGATCCTCAAAGTGGCGGCCGCAGCGCCCAATCAGATGGGACTCACCCTGCCGCCGCTGGCCAAAGCTCCGGGATTCATCGGAGGTCAAGGTGGGTGTGTGTGTGTGTGTGTGTGTGTGTGTGTGTGTGTGTGTGTGTGGCACAATGCTGGAGGGACAAACACTCAATCAATCAATCAATGCAAGATTCGTAGAATTTAAAAATCTATCTGTCTGTTAATAGAATTGTCATATTTACAAATTGCAGTCGTAAATATGAATATTTGTGTCTTCAAGCCGATGTTGAAGATCTGTTCTCTCTCTCTCTCTCTCTCTCTCTCTCTCTCTCTCTCTCTCTCTTTCTCTCTCTCTCTCTCTTCCTCTCTCTCTCCTCCAGGTCAAGTCCAGGCTCAGAAGGCGATGCCTCCGCTGAAGCCCAAACCTCCCATCACCCCTCGCTCCAGCCTCACGGCGTCGACCCCTCCCCCCCTGCAGAGTTCCCAGCAGGCCTCACTGGGCTGCATCAGCCCCAGCCTGCCGCCCCCCACCCCCTCCCTCTTCAAAACACCTTCCTCATCCTCTTCCTCCTCCTCGTCCTCATCCACCGGGAACGGGGGGCAGATGGAGGCGGAGTGCATGGGCGACGCCCACACGCCCTCGTCCGATTCGCCGCCCGCGGCCACGACGGCCGTCCACGAGGAGGCGGGGCTCGGCGGGAGGAAACCGGGAAGCAAAGGGGAAACAACGCCAACGCCGGCTCGGCGAAAGGCTCGTTCTCCTGTCGGTTCTGCGACCAGGTGTTCTCCTTCTCCGGCGTCCTGCAGGCCCACATGCGTTTCCACCTGGGCATCCTGCCGCACCAGTGCAACATCTGTGACTACGTGGCGCCGGACAAGGCGACTCTGATCCGCCACCTGAGGACGCACAGCGGGGAGCGGCCGTACGTCTGCCGCGTCTGTCACTACCCCTTCACCGTCAAGGCCAACTGCGAGCGCCATCTCAGGAAGAAGCACGCCAAGACCTCGAGGAAGGACATCGAGAAGAACATCAAGTACGTCACCTCCGCCGCCGGCGCCGACATCGGCGCGACGACCGCCACCCGGGACGCGGAGACGGGCCGGGCGGGGGCCGAGACCACGTGCCGGTTCTGCGGCGAGGACCTGAAGACGTACCGGGCGCTGCAGATCCACCTGCGCACGCACAACGGCTGCCAGAGGAAGCCGTTCGAGTGTCGGCGCTGCGGCGCCGCCTTCCTGGCCAAACGCAACTGCATCCACCACCTGCTGAAGCAGCACCCCGAGGTGCAGGAGCGAGAGATCGAGGAGCACATCGCCACGCTGTTGCCCGCCGCCGCGGCCTCGGCCCGCACCGGTCCGGGTCAGGCGGCGCCGAACGGGCTCGGCCAGACGCTCCGGGCGGTGAAGCTGGAGGATCCGGCGAGCGCGGTTTACCCCGGAGCCGCCGAGCTAGATCAGCCGCTGGACTTCTCCGCCAAGGGCCGCGGAGCGGGCAGCCGGGCCGGGTCGCCCGGGGTCAAACTGGAGAGCCTCTCCCCCGGCTTCGACTGCTCCGTCCTGGACCAGCCCATCGACCTGTCCGTCCCCAGCAAGAGGCAGAGGAGGGAGGCGGCGAGCGCGGCGGCGGGAGAGAAGAGGGAGATCAAGACGGAGCAGAGCGGCAGCAGCATCGTGGAGCAGCAGGCTCTGGCTCTGTCCAAGGCTCTGCAGGCGGAGGAGAGGCCGGGCGCCCTGCCCCCCCTGCACCCCCACCCCCAGCCGGGCTGCTACCAGCTGCCCCCCGGAG
>NW_027278967.1:5000-72500 GCF_046629955.1 Centroberyx affinis | reverse complement strand
CCACACAGCGGCAGCACCAAGGTAACTCTGACTTCACTTCTCACAACATCAAGTCCAGGACGGATCTCTCCACCAATCACAGCACAGATACTGAGCATGTGGAGCGGGAACTTCGGCACTTTGGAGTCCTGCTCTGTAAACCCAGCTGGCTGGGACAGTAGTGAAGGTGGCTGGTGCATTGTGGGATTTGGACAGAAAGGTTTGTTTCCTGCCACAGTGTCTCAACAGACTGATGTGGAAAATAAATGCAGACAGACAGACTCTCTGTATTAATACCCTCCAGTTCAAGATTGTCTCCTGACAAACTCTTGTTACACAATATAATCACAACTGCACTTTTACCTGTTTTGAAGACTGAAGACATTTTTTTATTAATTAGTAATTGTTAATTTTTTGATGAATCCATTCCATTCTTCTGTTCACTTATTCATCCATTAAATGCAGGGTTTTACCACTGTTTTACCAAATGTTCAGACAGCTAGACCAGTTTACCCAAACCAGATTTCAAAGTAACAAAGTGCTTGGCTTTTCTTGTGCTGATGATTGACTCACACTGAGCTGACATCATATTGGAAGAAGCAGAATAATTGATACTGTAGATAGATCAATCTTTATCATCCACTACATTACATGCAATGGAAAATTGTCTTTGGCACTCCAGCAACAAAAATCCAACAACACATCAGACTTTCTATACATGGTAGCATGTATGTAAAATTATTTTTTTTAACATTTTCTTTTTATTTTTTATTTCACATTCATCTTTGTACATAGTATCAGTATTACTGCAAGTAGGTTCACATAGCATTATGTACATTTAAAACAAAAAATGTTGCAGTACGTTTGACAACCATTTTACAGCCGAGCTCTTCCAAAGGTTTTCTTTTATAACATTAGCTTTGATTATTTACAGTTGAACATGGGAAGCTTTCACCTTAGATACTAATGTATGTAAAATTCAATATAAATAATATAAATAAGATAAAAAGTAGAAAATAGAAATGCAGCTCATGAAAAACATTGGTTGAAAGAATAAACAAATATCTCGTTGCTACAACTTTAAGCGTTCATGTATTTAAGTTGCTGGAATGGCCACATCCATGAGGTCAGTTGTTTTAGTATTTTACCATCAACCGATACTATCTTCTTCTTCTGGAAGATGTGAAAGCGTCATTATTGATCGATCCACCTGTCTTTCCATCCATCCACCCTTCATCTAACCTCTCCCTGTGCTCCTCTTCCAGGTGGAAAGCGCGGATGATGAAGACTCCCACAGCAACAAGAGTCTGGACCTGAACTTCGCCAGCAAGCTCATCGACTTCAAGTTCTCCTCTGCCTCTTCCTCGGGCTCAGCGGAGGGAGAACGGCCCTCCCAAACCCCCAGCTCCCAGCCCTCCTCCTCCTCCTCCTCCTCCTCATCCTCTGCTCCCCAAGTAGCAAGCGAGAGCACGGAGGAGCAGGAGAAAGAGAAAAGCCCCTCCTCCTCGTCCTCCTCCACCAACCCCGCGGTGAAGCCTCAGACGGAGTACAAGCACGTGTGTCGGGTGTGTAAGAAGAGCTTCCGCTACGCCACCACCCTCGCTCGCCACGAGAGGGCGCACCTCTCCGAGGAGACGCCCACGCCGGCGCCGCCGGAGGAGGAGGCGCCGACGAAAGAGGAGGCGACGGAGAGCGAGGCGGCAGAAACGACAGAGGCCGAGAAAGAGGAGGAGGAGGAGGAGCAGCAGGAGGAGGAGGAGGAGGCGGAGACCGAGGAGACGGGGGCGAAGGGCGAGAGCGACGGCGGCGAGAGCGCGGAGTCGGAAGAGGAGGAGAAGGAGAAGGAGGAGCGGAGCGACGAGGAGGGCGGAGCCTCAGAACCAAAGAGCACGGAGGGAGGAGAGACGGTGGGAGGAGTGCGAGTGGACAAGAGGAAGAAGATCTGCAACGTGTGCGGCAAGCGCTTCTGGTCGCTGCAGGACCTGACCAGACACATGCGATCACACACAGGTAGCACACACACACACACACACACACACACACACACACACACACACACACACACACACATACATACATACACACACACACACACACACACACTACACATATGCTCTCACAACATACATTCTGTCAGCACATAGTTTAAGGGTTTACCTTTGTGTTTGAAAGACTTGCAGTGTAATTAACCAAACTCTTGCTAAATGTTTATTTATTTGTGTTGAATGACATTGTTTCTCATTTTACTATAATTTTATGTTGTGAATGAAGTTATTTTTTGTTCTATTTTTCTACTTTCCTAAATTTTACCTGCATGTCTTTGTTCCTGATCCATAAACCTCGTCCCTCCCTCTCTGTCCGGCCAGGCGAGCGTCCCTACCAGTGTCAGACCTGTGAGCGGACTTTCACCCTGAAGCACAGCCTGGTTCGGCACCAGAGGATCCACCTGAAGCCCCGCGGGGCCGAGGGCGGCGAGCCCAGCGAGGCCGGCCTGGGGACGGGCGCCTCCGGGGGGAACGACGACGGCAGCGAGGACGGAGACTCCTGCACCCCCACCTCCACCTGCCCGCCCTCGGAGAACGAGAGCGAGGGAGGCGGCAACGCCGCGGGGCCCAAGGAGCTGGAGGAGGCGGAGGACCGAGGAGAGGAGGCGAAGGAGGAGGCTCGGGCCGAGGCCGAGGACGCCGCCGGTCCGGAACCGACCGCGGCGGAATCCGTAGCGGAGGAAAAGCCCTCGGAGCCGGCGGAGTCCGGTTCGGATCCCGCCTCGGCGCCGAGCCCGGCGGGACCGGACGACCGGACCTCGGCGGAACCCCCGACCGCCGTCTCTCCCGGAGAACCGGACACCCGGGAGGATTCAGAACCGTCTGCGGACCCGACCTCGACCTCCAGCTCCGCGACACAGCGAGCTCCCGCCGCCGAGACTCCCAGCCAACAAGCTACTGACACAAAGACAACTACTAGTGACGCAGCGGCCGGCCAACCGCCGTCGCCGCCCGACGCAAAGATCTCCAAAGACCCCTCTTCCTCTTCCTCTTCCTCTTCCTCTTCTTCCTCTTCCTCGTCCTCCGGCTCTCCGCCAGAGGAAGCCCCGGCAGCCGCCCCGGCAGAGGGCTTCATCCAGGGGCTGCTGGAGATCCACGCCAAGCCCCCCCTGGAGCACATGCTGCCCAGCGGAGAGCCTCCTCTGGTGGGGGTGGAGTGAGGGGAAACGCCCCCCCCCCCCCGCTGCCTCCCGGCTCCTCGTTCTCCTCCCCGGAGACCGGAACGCTGTCTAAACCAACATCACCACAGTGCCATATGATGGAAAGACGCTACACCATTGATGATGATGATGATTACGATGCAAAAAACAACCCTGACGACTTTGATAGAAAGAAAGACGAAAACCTCGTTTTCTTGAAGTGCCTTACTACTAGTCCTACTTCTAAGAGATGTTTTTTTGCTATATCTTTATCTACATTATTACGGAGGATGGATCTAATTTTTATAGCTTTTTATGATGACAACAATGATTTGCATTACTATTTTTTTGTGCGGGGAATCTATATTTCAGCAATAAAAGAATAAATTTACAGTTTATTATCGTCCTAGATTTCGTATGAGAATTGATCAATTAGGAGGCGCAGACAGACAGACAGACAGACAGACAGACAGACAGACAGACAGACAGAGGCTGAGGTGGACTGTCAGTATCTGCGTTATTTTCCTGTATTTAAATCACAGCTGGGCTCCAGCCACACAAGCAGAGACTGAACAATCCCATTTCTACGATTTGAACCAGCTTCGGTTCCAAGAGCGAACTAATCAGGGTGGGAAAAATTTTTTGACGTTTTTTTTGTCCACCGGCCGCTGTGGCTCGCTTTCCCTCTTCGACCAGCCATTTTGATATTTTTGGATAGAAACGAACCTCCGGGTGACGGCTGGTCGGCCGCCACAGTGGCCGGTCGAGTACTGACTTACCAGCGGCGGACTGGTGGCTGGTGGTCTTTTCCCACTGTGGAACCAAGGAAGCTTTTTGTAACTGGAAAACACGGCGGGCAGACGGACAGGAAAGCTCGCCGCCCGCCTCTTCGTCCCGTCGCCGCCGCCGACTCCTTCCTCGTCCTCGTGGTTTGCTAACGACCCGCCCCGGTCCTCCGCCTGGTCCCTGTCGCTCGGTCGGTCGGTCGGTCGGCCGTTCACGTTGAGAAAAACACACAAAAACAGACGTTCACGAACTTGTCAAAGGCGCATCCGATCTGTGTGACAACAGACTCTTTAAAGGGTGGATATAGTGTTGATCTGTTTGTTGTTCTCCATTTTTTTTTAAAACCCATCACACTATCCCTTTATCCCCCAAAACCACCCTGTGAGTTGGTTTGTGTGTTAATTTCTCATTTCATAATCATTCTCAGTTGATTCCATGTGTGTACAGAGCGTTGACCATGTGGCACGTGCGTGAGTCAGATACTAGAGTATTTTCTCTGTTTGTGTGTGTGCGATTGTCAGTGACGTTTAGGTGCAGGGAGGGGAAATTGTGTGTTTTTGTGGATTTTTTATACCTGAACAAATCACGTTGTGTGTGTGTGTGTGTGTGTGTGTGTGTGTGTGTGTGTGTGTGTGGCTCCCGCCTGTCTCTCATCATCGCCCCCTAGTATTCGCGGAGGCTTCGTTACAAGGCCTCCAGTGTGCTAATGCATATCGCCGCTAACATCTGACCCAGGTTCAGTTTACCTCGACTTCTACTCTTAACTGCAACCATGAAACGGCTGCGATAAGAGCTGACCTCAGACCAGGGTTTGAGGTGGCAGCAGCTCTGTAGGCGACTCTTTATATCCTATGTCTTCCTAACCTAGGCTAACAGCGCTATCTCAGTGCTAGCCTGGTTTCCACTGTGGGCCCAAACACAGATAACCAGGGCTAACTCATTAGCCTGGTATCAACCACAGGGTCAAACAGGGCTAACCAGGGCTAACTCACTAGCCTGGTATCAACCACAGGGCTTACTAATTAGCTTACTCCACCACAGGGTAAAACAGGGCTAACAGGGCTAACTCATTGCTAGCCTGGTTTCTACAAGACCAAACAAAGCTAGCTAGGGCTAAGTCATTGTTAGCCTGGTTTGCACAAAGGAACCAGGGCTAACTCATTAGCCTGGTATCAACCGCAGAGTAAAACAGGGCTAGCTGGGGCTAACTCTTTGCTAGCCTGGTTTCTATTACAACACCAAACAGGGCTAACCAAGGCTAACTCATTGCTAGCTTGGTTTTCACTATGGGCCCAAACAGAGCTACAGCAACCAGGGCTAACTCATTAGCCAAAAAGGGCTAGGCAGGGCTTATTTTATCCCCCTTAAACAGCATTTCTAGGAGTCTTTAACAACTCAATAGTACCCAGTTGACCCAGTTGAGCCCTGTTTGGCCCCGTTTGGCCCCGTCCTCTTCTCACGTGAAAGTCCACATGTGGCGTTGTCCCTCCTTCCTGCTCCAGTCTGTCAGAGACGAACGGCACAGTTTCAGCACAAAGTGAGATATCCTCCAAATTTAAAAAAAAACATCACGCCTAAACTCGATGTGGATTTATTATCGGTGACGTCATTAGTTATCTTAAAGCCACATGGTTACAGGATTCTTCAAGATATCGTCGGTTTTATTTTTCCAAACATTGAGTATCAACTAACAGCTTTATTCTGAGATGGATGTACATGTTTTTGGATTGAAACCCATCAGTTGTATCTTGGTATGATCTCCAGAAGGGGGCGAGAGGGACGGATTGATAGATGGATGGATGGATGGATGGATGGATGGGTGGACGGATGGATGGGTGGGGGGAGTGAGAGTGCAACACTATTTTGTTTGCGTTTGTCGTTAATTTCATCCGTTCTGGTTTTGTTGTGTACCTGAACTGTATCGCCCTGCTGCACGCACACACACACACACACACACACACACACACACACACACACACACCCAGCCCCCCTTCCCTTCCCTTCCCCAGCCTAAAACCCGACATTTTCACAACGTTTGAAGCCCAAAAACAGAAAGCAGGAGGGGGGGGGCGGGGGGCGGGTCTGGATCTGTGATTGATCCTGATGTCACGACCGGCTAGAGGAGGGACGGGTGGCGTGTTTGTGTTTTTTGTTTTGTTTTTTGTTTTTTGTTTTTCTTGTGAAGATGAATATATCTAATTTTTCTTCTTGTATATTTTCTTCTCTCTCTGTTTTTTGTATCAAGCAACCTCATAAGCAAAACAAATCGAACCTCAGCGGCTCATAACGGAACTGTAAGGCAGCGTCAGTCAGTCAGCCAGCCAATCAGGAGACAGAAATACTGAACAATGCCACCATTGGACGGGCTGGCTGGCTGGCTGGCTGGCTGGCTGGCTGAACGCTGCTATAACTGGCACTAACAACATCCAAAACTACTACTACTACTACTAGTACTACTACTACGTAATACCGCGAAACAATCAAGAGAGAAAGAGAACCTGGAAGTGAGAGAATTTCTGATTTGTCTGAGCGTTTAACACCTGAAATTTAAAACTCAAAGAGTCCCTACACAAGTCTGGAAATGTTACGGACGTTGCCAGATCTTGACAAGTTTGAAAATCGCACAATGGAAATATATGGTTGTACTGTCCCGTTAACGCATACGAGTACACATTCTCTGTAGTTTTAGACCCGCGCATATTCTAATATTTGTTGCTGTGGAGAAAAATCTTCCATCTACAGAGCGATTTGGTAAGATGAGTATTACGGCGGAAGGCTGCAGTCCTAATATCAAATCGAAATAAATCTGGATAAAGTATTGAAATGGATAGAAAGAGACCGTATTCCATGTTCAGATTCTGAGTCCACAATGTGAACTTCTCAGATGTTCAGGAGCCTGAAGTGTTTCTGCTCGGTCCCAGCTCCCAACAGGAGTACTGCTGCCTTTAAACGATTAAAGTGCGACTACCTGGACTCGGATTTTTCCCCGTCGTTTCCCATCATACCGATCGATCCTGAACAAAATCTCATCAATCGCTTCACTGTAGAGCTCTAATCGAGTCCGGGGCCAACGGACTCTCCAAAAAAAATAACCCCTGAAGCATCCGGAGCCGGTTTTTTCACGATTGCTCACTCTTAGCACTTCCTTGTTTCCTCTTTGCCGGCCGGCTACAGCTGCCCATCTACATGACCCGCTGTGTGAAGTAATGCAAAATAGTGAAAGTTGATCAGGTCACGGATAAACTGACAATTACGTATAAAAGTTTCATTACAGAAACAGACATGCTTTGGCTGCTTTTGGAGTCGATTTTCGGAGCGTCTGCTGGACCGGAGTGGAGAGTCGCACCCAGGACAGCAAGACGCAAACTTCTCTATAGTGAAGCAACTGAGGAGATTTTGGTCAGAATCAATGGGTGTGATTGGAAAATGATTGGGCAAAACCGTCCAGATTATAAGCCAGTTACGCTCTAAAGACTAACTAAACTAAACCTAAATCTGCGTGAAGACATCTAAAAGTAAAAAAAGCATGCTACTGAACTGGCCATCTGCTATTGGCTGATCTTTGGTGCCAGGTGATGTCGCCTTCTATAGAGTACAACAGGTGGTGACATCACCTGGCACCAAAGATCAGCCAATAGCAGATGGCCGTTTCAGTAGCATGCTTTTTTGCCATTAGTCGAGCTTTACACCGATTTAGGTTTGAGGTTTATTTTCTCTTTAAAATGACTCGCCTGCGGGCCCAAAGTTACCCAGAAGCCCTCAGCGGAGAGTCGAATCTGCTCGCCAGCTGTAGTGGCGGCCTCTAGTGGCCTGACTCTGGTATTACACCTCTCCTCCACTCGGTCTGTGACGGGAAAAAACGAGTATTAGACAAAACGTAATTGTGCGTTCTCAAGTGTGTCAATTAAGGGACTCTCTCTCTCTCTCTGTCTCTCTCTTTCTCTCTCTCTTTTTTTATTAAATTTTTTTTTTTAGCTATACCTTCAGACCCCTCCCCCTCGGGAATATGTGTACATGTACGCCTGTGTGTGTGTGTGTGTGTGTGTGTGTGTGTGTGTGTGTGTGTGTGTGCGCGGCCATATGAATACTGGAGTTCCATTCGAATGCACATGGACTGTTTTTAAATGTATTTATTTGGAGCCCAGATGTATGTGTGTGTGTGTGTGTGTGTGTGTGTGTGTATGTGCGTTTTTGCGTGTCGAGTTAGTTTCTACGATGACTTGAGAAGAAGCCATGTATTAAAAATATCACATTTATGCTGCAGAACTGTTTGAGTAACTGATGATTTGTGTTTATGGACTAACTGGCCTGTTGGGCGCGGCGGGCCGGGGGAATCGGACTAGCAATAAGAATCACTCTGAATCCAAAAGCTTTATGTAGATCTCCTGTATATGAGTTGAGAACGGACTGTGTGGGTCTATTGGTTCTGTTGTTGTTTATTTTTAGTTTGGCTGAGAAATGATTTTTTTTGTTGTTTATTTTTTTTCTCTTTATGACATATATAAATGCGTATAAAACTGTGAAAATTCATTGTGTTCAGTTAAAGGGTGAGTTTTAGGCTAGGTTTTTTTTTTTTTTTTTTGCATGTTAACCTAATTTGTTCAATTATGGATGATTTCTTGTTTTTCTTTCCTTTCTCCATCTCTCTCTCTACATATATATATATATATATATATAAATATATATAATCTCGCTCTCAGGGTCTTTCACAAATCCATTATTCAAAATACTTCATCTTCTTATTTCCTGAGTTGCAAGATGTTCTTTCCGAGTCCTGATTATTTTGTCTATTTTTTTTTTTTTTTTTTTTTTTTGTCGTTTTTATTTTTTAAATGATGATTCAGAACTGTCAATCACTACATTTAGCACTTGACTGTGAACTCGTCATCAGCAGAACAGAAACGATGTCGTTGAATCCTGGAGTTTAGGCGGTGTGCCGTCAAAGTCGATTTTAACCGCACGGTGTAGCCGGACTGTCGGATGTTTTCTTCTCCCTCTCATTTTGGATATTTGGTTTAATCTCCATTGTCACTGGGTTTCCCCTTTCTGTGTCCAAGTGGAACAATCCGAGTGCCGTCTAGCACTTGTTTCTGTCCTGGTCAAAGGGAACGCCAGAGAGGGGCGTCTGCTTAAATACAGCCTTCCTCTAACATAACATACACACACTCTCACTCACACACACACACACACACACACACACACACAGATGCTGGACCTCAATCAGAAAGCATTAACACACAATCATCTGGAACACTTTTATTTTTATTTTTGGTTGTGTTTCCATCCTTTCATCCCATCGTCTCTCCTCCCTGTCCTGGTTAAACATGACAGTGCTTCACAAAGTCAAGAAATGTAAACCCTGTTCTGTATTCAACCCATTAAGAAAAAAGCAATAAAGATTATATTAAGGAAAGGTGTGTGAATCAAACGGCTGTGGATGTTTTTTTTGGGTTTTTTTTTCTCTTTTCTCATATCACTGTTGTCTTGTGAAAACCTGTTATCATTTAGTTTGAACTCTTCTGTTGGTGGAGAAGTTTGGGCGACCCTCGTCGTTCCAAAACCCGTCGGATAAACTAATAAATGCAAAATAAATGCGTGATGTTCATGCATTTAAACATGCATGCGTTCATTTTTTTTATTTCTTTTGTAAAGAACTTTGTGCCTTGCTGTTTGAATAAAGATACATAAAGTACATTTTTATTATTCTTAATATTATTATTGTTAGTATTGGCACGCATGCTGAATACGATGCGTTGCCTTTTTCCATTTAGTCTTGTACTCCAATTTTGCCATTTTCTCACACAAAGAAAATGGCATGACAATCATATTTACATACATATGAATATCCATGAAGGGTATTTCATTAACCATTTATGGCTAATTGTGGGAGTTAACAGTGTGGAACGTGAGGCTCGTTCACTTGTGCAAAATGACAAGTTGATTGAGATTCATAAAGGGAAAGTCGCATGATGGAACAATGTATTTTCAATGCTTAAGTTTAAATGTGTAAACATGGAATAATAAGGGTCAAGTTTGCACACAGTGTTAGCTTCACTTCTTTTATTTTTTACTTAGAAAATGAAAAAATAGTGAGGACCTAGGGTTCATACTGTAACAAAATAGCTGAAGGAAAAATGATCAAAATACAAAATTAGAAAAACAAACTAAGAACCGGTGGCCGACAGAGAATGCTCGTTAGCTAGCTCACGACCGAGCTAACAAGCGCATGGCCTGGACAACTCAAATCGTGTCACACAACATGCTGAAAGTCAATGAAGTTAGACAACTTATGGGTAAATAGAAGAATACCACAAGTGCAGATTTTTTCTCTTCCAATTTTCTGATTTGTTCAAATATCTGTTGACGCTGGTGCAGGAAATAAACACTGACTGACTGACTGCAGCCACAGAAGAGCTTTATGTTTCATGCATGTGCAATGTGCTTCCTCAAACTTCATTCTTCTCCTTCTCCTTTAGCGTTTTATGGCGGTTGGTTCCTCAAACTTCAGTTTGAGAAATAGCAATTTAAACTAGAATACATTTCCTGGAGAAAATGCGTGGGCTAGCTGTACAGTACCGGCTAAGTCGCAGTTGCTATGGTGTACCAAGTGGTTGCTAGCATGTTTCTAGGTGGTTGCTAGGGTGTTTCTATGTGGTTGCTAGGGTGTAGGAGGTGGTTGGTAGGGTGTACAAGGTGGTTGCTATGGCACTTCTAGGTAATTGCTGGGGTGTTTTAAGTTGGTTGCTAGGGTATTCTAGGTGGTTGCTAGGGTGTAATAGGTGATTGCCTGGGTGCTTCTAGGTGGTTGCTTGGGTGCTTCTAGGTGGTTGCTAGGGTGATTCTAGCTGTGTGTGTGTGTGTGCAGGTGGATGTGTAGCGATGTGTAGAATGTGTGTGGCCAACTCCACATACTGGTACTGGCACATACAGGTACACCTACTGGTACTATATACGTACCAGTAGCTGTTGTGTGTTTGTGTGTGTGTGTGTGCGCGGGTGGATGTGTACCGATGTGTAGTGTGTGTGTGGCCAACTATCTCTCAGGAGAGATTGTGTGTGTGTGTGTGTGTGTATGGGTAGCTGCAGTGTGAATGTGTGTGTCTGGGTGGTTGGGGTGTGTGTGGCTATAGCTATGGCTGCAGTGTGTGTGTGTGTGTGTGTCAGAAGGAGAGATAGAGAGCTGTGTGTGTATCTGCTGGTGACTCTAGTGAGAACACCTGCTCCACTGCTCTCTGAACATTGCATCAATGATTGTGTATGTGGTTTTAATTTGCGATTAAACCTAAATAGCGCAGAAAGTAAAAGTCGGATCAAAAAGTTGAATGCAAACATAAATCTATGTAACATTATGCTACAAGATGCAACTTGAACAGAGTTTCTAGTGCAAACGATGTGGGAGGAGATAGCACACCAATTTTGGGGGAGACATTTTCTTTGCAGAATAATAATAAGAAGAAGCAGAATAAATAATTGCAATTTCTATAGTGGGCTAGCCAACTAACTATTTTAGCACAATATTCTACTTCTGATGTGCACCTTTATAAATTTAAAGTAATTTATGCTAAGTTTAAGCATTTTTAGAAATAAAATAATTTCTTAACCCCATTGGGCTAAAAGTGGAGTATACATAACCAAACGGACACAAGCAGATTTTGGGCTACATGACAAAAATAAAGCATTATCTTGTACACACAGTCTTGTCTGGTGCACACTTTTGATTTATAAATTTATAAAGGTGCACGTCATAAGTATATTCTGCTAAAATAGTTTAAATTGCTATTTCTCAAACAGAAGTTGGAGGAATATCCATGGGAGATGTCGTTTCCTGGCTGGTGGCACCAGACAGGCACACACTCTTGTACCTTCATCGTTTTTGAAGAGTATCATTTTTCTTCATAACATCCCACTGGATAAACGAGAACCGATCTGCACTGGTACACTTTCCCTTGGGGCTTTAGTTATTTAAAGTGATGCAGCAGTTTGCCTCTGAGCTTTTTAATGTATTTTTTTTAAAACACTGTGAGTCTGTGAGTTCAAACCTGCAGCAGAACACTGACTGTGGAAACACATGGCTGGGTTTAGACTCTTCATGGGTGTTAAAAATCTAAATTGACAAGGGTGTTATTATTTAAGGAGTTGTAATAATGTAATGCATGCAGTCCATGTGTCTGATGAAGACCAAGGAACAGAAAATTCAGTTTATTGTTTATTATTCCTGGGGTCAAAGCATAACATCACGTTACATAAAACAAAGACGTACATAATATTGTATGAATGAATGAAAAATAACAAAGAGAAAAAATACAGACTGGTACAATTAGGCTGTACCACAAAGAATGGTGGAAACATTTTTAAAAAGTCAGTGTGTCATGGGTAAAGAGTCCAAATTCATTAATCAAGTAGATAGAGAGACAGATAGATTAGCTTATTTAGCTCCCACTTACCTTGAGGGAAACTGGGATGTCATCAACAGTTTAATGACATCAAGTTAATAAGTCAACAATCAAGTTAGATACAATACAACAAAACCATAAAATAAAAATTTAGTAAAATAGATGCCAAAAAAAGTATTTCTATAAAATGATAATGAGATACATTCTTATTACAAGATATAAAACACCTCATTATCGTGATCATATAATGTGCAAAACGATTTTTTAGTTTTAATCACAGTGGTGATCCAAACAAACATGCTTAAATGTGACCTTCAGAAATAAACCAATCTGAAGCCGTATCAAGCTGTTAACATGCTTGGTCCATGTAAATGTCAATATTTTTAAAGTGCTTGCTGAGTAGAATTACAATGACCTTTTTAAAATGAACTTATAACATAAAAAAAACAACCAAGTCAAAGCCATTTTGCACAATCCATGTCTTAATTATAGCTCAAGACCCTTTAACACTTTTCCTCCTGTTCTTCTACATCTCTCCTCCTTGAATGAAGTGGATTTATGATTTTAAAATAAAGATTCACTCCCTAGTAATTATGCACATATACCTTCCAAGAAAAGTTTTATTGATTTGAAAAGTTAGCGCAACAAAAAAACAAAAAAAACAATCCAAGCGTCACTTTGGATGGACAGACTGACAACTTATTTGGCAGATAGTTGCATTTCAAGAAAGATCACCAACTGCATGAAAATGTGAGTGGTGGTGGAGGGAGCTGGAGCAGGAAGTGTACCGACCGTCTGGACTCTGTTGCACATGTGCGGTCACTCGCTGCACATGTTCCTCTCTGGAAAACATTTCTGCACATTCTCTGCACGAGCCGGCACGACCTGTTCCCCGTTCTGACAGAGTGACACTGAGCAGACAGACGACGCACATGTGTTTTTGCACGCTGCTATTTGTCTGTACATGTGGACAGCTAGTAATGCACATATCCAAACCAACACAGTCTCGCACAATGTTGTGAAATGAGCACAAACTCTGAAAGTCAGATTCCATGTTTTTGGACAGGAATCCAGTTCAGATCAGCTTCCTCCTCCAGTAAAGGAATCTGGTCCAACAGCAGGAACTGTTCTAGACATTTTCACCTGCTGGTCACATGTAAAAGGTTAGCTAACACTTCAGTTTAGCAGCTAAAACAGTTAGCTTCAGGTTAGCTTCAGGTTTCGCTCACGGTTCAGTAAATGAAAACCTTCCGCCGTGTTATTTCAATGTCAAACTACTTCCTGTTTCTAGTCCTCTCTCCTCCAGCTGATCCTTTTCCTGCTGGGATTCTTCATTTCTCTCACTCTGTGTACAGAGAGGCTGTTTGTATTTTCAGACATCGTGCTCATTTCACAAAGTTTCGTGACACCAGACGGTTTAAACAGTTCATTCTGTACATTTGCTGTCAGCAGCTGTATAGTTTCTGTAAAGCTAGGCTGCACGCCTCGACACATCCTATACATAAACATCTGGACTTGTTAATGTCAGCATGATGCACATATACACATCACAGTTTCATACAGTATACATACTGATCTTTTACATTATTATATACTGTATACTTTCATTTATATACAGTATATAATACATATATTATTCCATATTTAAGAAAGCAATCATAAAAACTGCTAGTAGCATCTGTATGTAACAACTGTAAGAAACTGTGACATAATCTGTACATTAGTAATCCATACTCCTCCCTATATTTCCAACCAATAGTTTACTTAACATGTCTTTAAATTGACACCAGCATACATTTATATAACCCCACAATTGTTTTCATTCAATTTTACTGCTTTACGTTTATTACATTTTACTGTTTTTACTGCTTTCTTTGGATTTTATTTGACTTTTTCCTCTGCAGAATCCTATTATTTTGTCTGCTGTAATGACCCAATTTCCCCATGAGGATGAAGAAAGTTCCAAATTATTTTATCTCTAAAGGATTCATTCCCTTGTAGATATGTATGTTTCATCGATTTGAAGATTTGCAGAGAAGAAACGCTATGTGGGGCTCGCTGGTGGAAATTTAAGAGACTGATTGACAACTTATTGGCAGATGGATGCATTTCAAGACCACCGACTGCAAGAAAAATATGATTAGGAATGACCAAATTCAACCAATCACCGTCAGTATTTTTAGCCAATTACCTTTAAAGTATCAAAAAAAAAATCCACATCTTCAACTCCTCCCCCTGCACCTTCACATTACTCTCCATCTCAGTCTCTTCCTCTACACTTTCACCTTTCACCTGCTTCATTTCGCTTCATCCACTGAAACTGCTGTGAAACCTGCTGCTTCCTCCTGCTCTGCTGTCAAATTCCTCTTTTCTTGGACTGCTGCTTTGCTTCATGAAGGTTTGCTTAGTGCCAAAACAAAAGCCTCCACTTCCCTGTTATCCTGCTGTGGTTTTCTGTTGCTGCAGTTTGAGTTTCTCTTCTCTCTCTCTGTTCAGTCATGGTGGCTATCACTGCTCCTGTAGTCTGTCCTGTCATGTTAGTGAGCGTGAGATTACCTGCAGACATCCACACACCAGGAAGTAGCTGCTGATTTTCTAACTGTAGCGGCAAAGTCAACGCATGAATACAATATTTTGTTCAGCGATCCTCTTTCAGCGATCCGCGTTCCAACAACACTGAGCTTCCACAGCACCTCGTGTTCACTGGTGGAATATATAAGGTGAACGCAATTTCACTCACTACTACAACTAAAGATTTCTCTCTCTCTCTCTCTCTCTCCCATAATGCATCACCTTTTACCTTTGCCTTTTACCTTTTACTGTTGGTAAACAGCTGATACTTCTCTAAGTTCAGCAGTCTTCAACCTTCCAAGGCTTCACTGACTCAGTTTGATGTCAAGAGCAAACTTCTGACAAAACAGAAGCAAGTCTTAAGTCGGAGTTTTCAGCCATTTCTATCGTTAGCGTAGCTAAACTAACAAAGGAAACTTGTTTCTTTCCGGGTCGTGTGTCTTCAAACTGGGAGCCAATCGAATGGCTCCTCTGGCTCCACAAGTTCTCGCTATCCAACGTTTTGTAACGAGAAGTTCTCCAGACCTCTGCGAGCTTGAGACGGAGGAGAGGCTGGGTGAGATTAGTCGGCAGGTTTCAGCGAGGACCCTGACCCATCTACCGTCCCGCCTGGTGTACGGGCGCACGCTGGATCCCCCTCATGCACGGCTCTTGGGGCTCTGCGCCGTCTAACCAGAGCATAACACAATTCACATACGCACTATGGATTACAATAAACTTTACACATGCAGGCGTAAACGAATGAGCATACAGACCCCGGCTCCTACAGAGATGCTCCTCACTAGCAGCTAATGAGTGACAGGGTTACTGAGCCTAGCGGTTAACCAGAAGGTCTGGAGGGAGCTGGGGAGCCACTACAATACGCGCTTTGCTTAAGCGTCTTTTAACACCCCTTAGCGTCCTCGGGCGGGCCGTTCGCGGTGGGGGTCGTCCTGGAGACTCTGGGACACCAAAGGCGGCTGGACGAAGGGACGCCGAGGAGCCCCAATAAACCCCGAACCCGAACCCGGGGTAGAGAGGCTCGGTGAACGCGCTGCAGAAGGTGTAGAGGAGGCTGCGTGTGTCGGAGGAGACTCTGTAGAAGGACAGAGTGCCGGCGGGCCAGTCCAGATACACTCCCACTCTGTTGGACCCGGAGGACGGGACAGGGACGGCGGCGTCCTTCCCTCCGTGCCAGGCGATGTATCTGTCTCCGTGGCACTCCAGAGTCCAGGACTTGTCGTTGAATCCGAGCCTGGAGTCGCCGCCTTTTTCCTTCCTGCCGGTTCCTCGATACGCTACCGCCACGCGAACCAGTCCGCTCCACTCCACCTCCCAGTAGCGGCGCCCGGTCAGGCCCTCTCTGCACAGGACCTGGACGCTGCGGTCGAACCGGTCCGGGTGGGCGGGGTACGGCTGCTCGTCCCACAGCCACATCACCCTCCTGTTGTCCTTAGACAGATGCAGCTCTTTGTGCGCCGTGTTGGGGTCCAGAGTGAGGTCACAGCCATCTGAGAGAGACACGTAACATGAGGAATCACCGTTCACTGACACTCTGCAGCAGTTCACAGCTGCTATGGGAATCTACTAGGGAGAGGTGTGAGCAAGTCAACTTCGCTCAAGTCCCAAGTCAGTCTCAAGTCTTGAGGCACAAGTCTCAAGTCAAGTCCCAAGTCTAAATGTAGATTACCAAGTCAAGTCCAAGTCAAGTCCATGTCATTAATGTCAAGTCTCAAGTCTAAATGTAGAACAGCAAGTCAAGTCAGAACAAATCAAGAGTCCAGTATCAATTTAATATCTTAAAGAAAACTAAATATCTAGGACTTTTCAATGCAATATGGTTTTAATAGGATAAAAACGTGGTAAGAGCATCATGAGTTTGATTTCTATAATCAGTTTCAACTTCAATAAATTCAATCATTCCATACAAATTCAGAAAACAGAATTTAAATTCAGTCGTCTGCTGGAACAAATCGCATCACTTTCAATCTAAGTCATTTACACAAACACAAGATCTCAAGTCAAGACTTTAGAAACCTTTTCAAGTCATCAAAGTACAAGTCAGAGTCAAGTCTCGAGTCACCAGAACCCAAGTCAAGTCAAGTCTCAAGGCTTCTCTTCATACATCAAGTCAAGTCTCAAGCTATTAAAACTGTGACTTGAGTCCAAGTCATGTGAGTCGAGTTAATGGTTTGCACTTTTGTTTTTATTTGCTCAAAATATTGTGATAATATTGAACAATTGAATCCATATTGAATCCAGTATTGTGTATTGAACTGAACAGTTAGCTGAATTTATTGTAACATCCCTACAATCTACCAGAGTGAAGCACATACTGTAGATGCAGCAGGCTAGTGTGTGTGAGTTAAGTATGTCTGTATCTGTTTTAGCGAAAAAGAGTGTGTTAGTACTAGAACATGCTCAATACTCACATCTTCTAAGGATGTCAGGTTTAATCCAGTGTTCTCCTCCATGATCCACGCTGTAGGGATGAACACAACAAACAACAAATCATCAACAGGTCGACTCAAACACAATGTCTGCCACTAAAATCTGGTGAACACTACACGACTTCAGGCCCGATTTAGCTGTCCCAGACAAAATTTTGAAAGTTTTCGGGACGGTGAACAGCCATTGAAAACTTATGACGAAGAAGCGGAAACTACAAAACACCACACTAATCATCATGGCCTTGAAGGAGAAATAATTTTTGGCTTTATAATTTACTCTCCCCAAATCACTTTCTCCTCCAAATCCTCCACACTGATCCAACATGGCGCACGAGGCAGAAGAACAGGAAGCTTTGCTCATAACGGAGCTACTTGATAGAAATAAGAAGAAACAGACCCTACAGTATAAATTCAATAAGAAACTGAGCTGGAAAACCTCCTTGTTTTGGTCGGACCGTCGTCTCTGTGTTCGCCACTAGGTTTTAATCTGACGGAGATGGACTAGAGAGACTAGACAAGACTAGACACAACTAGACAAGTAACTACAGGAAACAAGGTGGTTTAACGGATGCGGTACAGAGATCTTAGGTGTTTGAGAGTCGTGTTGAGCTCGGAGTACCTGGGATGAACCAGTGGACTTCGTCAACATGTTCTGATTCGAGCCTCTAACTGACCTGAGAGAGTCCAGTCTCCAGTGTGGATCCTCCAGTCCAGCAGAGAGCAGCTTCACTCCTGAGGCTCCTGGATGATTGTAGCTCAGGTCCAGCTCTCTCAGATGGGAGGGGTTGGAGCTCAGAGCCGAGGCCAGAGAAGCACAGCCTTCCTCTGTGAGCAGACAGCCTGACAACCTGCAGGGAAACACATGACAAGAACACATGATACACTTTATTTATACAGTAATGCTGCACCCAGTTTGAGCTTCCCTCCGCCCACTGTGTGATTTTGAAAAATGCAAGACAGTGGGGAGAGGAGGGAGGTTTGGGGTCAGGCTGGGTTTGTAAGAAGAGGAACAGGGTGGGCCGTCTCAAATCTAACTTTATACTGGGGCTGTTTTTTTTTGTTTTTTTACCATATATCTGAGAAAGGAGCAGAACAAACATTTATTTGTATGAAAATGTCACTGATTATTACTTTGACAAACTGCTGTTTATTTTCAACCAGATGTCCAGATATGCGACAGAAGATTCTCACCTCAGAGTCTCCAGTCTGCAGTTTGGACTCCCAAGTCCTGAAGACAGCAGCTTCACTCCTGAGTCCTGCAGCGCGTTGTTGCTCAGGTCCAGCTCTCTCAGATGGGACGGGCTGCAGCTCAGGGCCGAGGCTAAGACTTCACAGCATGTCTCCGACAACCTGCAGTAACTCAGTCTAAATAAAGAACAAAACACCAAACCTTATTAAATTACTATACATTTGTTTCAGACCACGCACTGTGATTGGACGAGAGGTGTTCAGGGCACTGATTATAACCACTGTCATGTCATGTCATGTCATCCCAGGCTGCATTCAGAACTAGCCATCAAAATTAATTGGATTTGGGAATCCACCCTTTCAAATTTCATGGCCAATCAACCAAAAACGGGAATTGGGTTCAGTGGAGAATGGCAAACAATTAGGAAAAAAAATGTGTGCAGCAAATCATAAACAAGACTAGGTCAAAACCTAGTATATAGCTGGACCGTGTATGGGTGTGCCACATGCCACGGCTGACCAATGGTGTAACTAACTCCACTGTAGACGGTTAATATACAGACTAATAGTCCATACATCCATACTGATCTCCGTTCCAGCGCGTCCCGTCTCCTTTCTCCACCGCACCCACGGCCCACATTGATCCTCCCGATCCAAGCCCCGGTCATTCTGGTACCCATCGGTGCCGAAAACACTGTTTGCCGGACACCCGGTGACGCATCGGCGTCGGGACCCCCGCCGAAACCTCGGCCGGATGACCGGGAACAAATCGGTGCCCAGCTATCGGCACTGGCCGGCACCGTGCCCCCGGGAAACTCCGGGAAGCGTCGGTCAACGCGCCGTAGCTTCAACTTACATGCATGATATTGGTCAGCCTGCTTACTGTGTGGGAGAAATGGGCTCCCGATCTCAGCGGAGGAACAAGATGGTGACAAAACGAAACTTACATTTCTGGCTCTGTGAGCCAAGGAGGTTCTGAGCTTATGATGTGCCACGTGCCACGGCCGACCAATGGTGTAACTCAGTCAGTCAGTCAGTCAGTGAGTGACAGACATTCGCGTTTATAGGGCTGGCCCCGCTGTTGTGGTCCAGCCAAAAAATAGGAATTGGGTTCAGTGGAGAATGGAAAACAATTAGGAAAAAAAATGTGCGCAGCAAATAATAAAAAACATACTGAACTGGCCAAAAAGAAATGGCGAACGCTCTTTTCCCTCAGACAGACCGCCTCTTTCTAGAGCATGAATCCGCCACATGCAGACAAAAGTGTTACCACAGTCTCAACACACGATCAACAAGCAAAATACTGCTGACCTCAGAGTCTCCAGTCTACCGTTTGGACTCCTCAGTCCGGTAAACAGCAGCTTCACTCCTGAATCCTGCAGGTCATTGTTGCTCAGATCCAGCTCTCTCAGATGGGACGGGGTGCAGCTCAGAGCCGAGGACAGACTGCTGCTGCATGACGCTGTTAGTCCACAGCCGGCAAGTCTGTGAACAGAGTGTACAGGATAGATCAGACAGGTTGGGGTAAAAACAGAAAGTGTAGGTGCAAGGTAGACCAGATAAACAGTTTTGATCTACAACTGTCCACCATTTGACAAACCTGAAGCCTCCTCTTACAAAACGATTGCTGACGAGATTTAGTAAAGCACAGTATATTCAACAGTACTGATGTCCACCGGTGTTGTTGCATGGTTAGATGCATGTTTCATTCAGTGTGAGAGAAAAGGATCTTCACCTCAGAGTCTCCAGTCTGCAGTTTGGACTCCTCAGTCCGGCAGACAGCAGCTTCACTCCTGAGTCCTGCAGCTCGTTGTTGCTCAGGTCCAGCTGTCTCAGATGGGACGGGCTGCAGCTCAGAGCCGAGGCTACGACTTCACAGTTTGTTTCAGAGAGCCCACAGTCAGCAAGCCTGAGATCACACATTAAATGTCATTAATAGGACTAATTATCAAAACAAAGCCAGCCACAAGCACAGAAAACCCTGTTTACCTAGAAAAACCTTAGCTGTAATAGCTGTTGTTGTTGTAGAACTCATTTAAAATATACAAAATAAAAACCCAACCATAATATAAGCATTACTCATTAATCAAAACAAAGGGCATTATGAAGAGAAAATAAGAGAAACTAAGTATATAAAAGCAACGCAATGTAAAGGTTGTAAAAACTACAATCTGTAATTTGTTGCTCAGTCTTGCGGCTGTGCCAGAGCAAGTACAAAAATATACGCCCAGAACAGTTTGTTTTAAGCAAAAGCTAACCTTGCTGGCTAGCTAGCATGTTGATGCTAACTAGCATCATAATAGCTAGCTACAGTCTTGCTATACTAGTAACTATAGTTTAGATGTCATAAGCATGCTAGTTAGCGGTCAGCATGCTAGCTAGCCAGCAGGGTTTTTGTAATTCCTCTTGCGAGGGTCCACATGAGCCCAAATTGTAGCTTTAAGAAGTGATTTTGTAATTGTTATATGGTTATTGGTTTACTCCAAATTTTAGTGGATGTGGCAGAAAAAGCACATTTATGTTTTAAATTTCCAACGTTGTAAATCCTAAATAGGTAAAATAAAAATCTTGTAACATAAAATAATTATGCAATACTGGATTACATAAACTAGATAAAAGTGACGTCTGTTGATATGATAAAGTTCCCTTCTTAGCTCATGCAGCTCTTTGGGTTTGTCTTACTCTTAGCATTGACGTTAACATTGATGTCACTACTAACCGAGCCGTTCTGCAGTTCCTCACAGCTGGCATCAGTCTGAAGCGACCAGCCCGGGATGTGTTGTACGTTTTCAGGTCCAACACGTCCAGAACCTCCTCTGAAACCTGCAGCATGTAGGCCAGAGCGGAGCAGTGGATGTCAGACAGTTCCTTCTCTGACCTGTCCTCCGACCTCAGGTACTCCAGGATCTCCTGATGCACCGAGTGCTCGTTCATCTCCATCAGACAGTGGAAGATATTGATGCATCTGTCAGGTGAGATGATACCTGTGTACAACTCCTTCAGGTTGCAGATGGCTCTCTGGATGCTCTCTGAACTGCTCTCGGTCCGACCCAGCAGCCCTCCTAAGAGACTCTGATTGGACGACAGTGCGAGGCCATGAAGGAATCGGACAAAGAGGTCCAGGTGGCCGTTCTTACTTTGTACGGCTTGGTTCATGACTCTGTCCAGAAAATCATCGAGGGATGTGTTGTCATGGAACTCCTCTCCAAATTCATCCACATGGAATTGCCCTAAGACTCCCATGTTCCCACTTGTGTAACAGTGGTACGCGTAGACGGCGGCGAGGAACTCCTGAACGCTCAGATGAACAAAGCAGTAGACCGTTTTCTGGAAGAGCACGCACTCTTGTTTAAAGATCTTGGTGCAGACTCCCGAGTACAGCACAGCTTCCCTCACATCAAGACCACACTGCTCCAGGTCTTCTTCATAAAACATGAGGTTTCCTTTCTCCAGATGTTCAAATGCCAGCCTGCCTAGCTTCAGGAGAACTTCCCTCTCAGTCTCCAGCAGCTCCTGTTGACTCTCTTTATATCTCTTGTGATACTTCTTCTTCTTCCTTTTAGTCTGAACCATCAGGAAGTGAGCGTACATCTCAGTCAGGGTCTTGGGCATCTCTCCTGTCTCATTTGTACTCAACATGTGCTCCAGAACGGTGGCAGTCATCCAGCAGAAGACTGGGATGTGGCACATGATGTGGAGGCTCCTCGTTGTCTTGATGTGGGAGATGATTCTTCTGGCCAACATCTCATCTCTGAATCGCTTCCTGATGTACTCCTCCTTCTGTGGGTCAGTGAACCCTCGCACCTCTGTTACCCTGTCAATATACTCAGGAGGGATCTGATTGGCTGCTGCAGGTCTGGAGGTTATCCAGAGGAGAGCCGAGGGCAGCAGATTCCCCTTGATGAGGTTCGTCAGCAGAACACCCACCGATGATTTTTGAGTGACATCAGATATGACCTCACTGTGCAGGAAATCCAACAAAAATCTGCTCTCATCCAGCCCATCCAAGATAAAAACAACTTTACAGGCAGCAAGCTTCTCTGCTGTGACCCTCTCTAACATTGGATGGAAAAGCTTTATAAGGTCCAGTAAACTGAACTGCTCGTCTTTGATCATGTTCAGCTCCCGGAACGAAAGCAGGATCATGAGATTCACGTGTTGGTTTGCCAAGCCCTCTGTCCAGTCCAGAGTGAACTTCTGCACAGAGAACGTTTTTCCAATACCAGCAATACCCATCGTCAGTACTACTCTCATTTGTCTCTGATCACCAGGTAAGGGGATAAAGATATCGTTGCAATTGATTGGCGTGTCATGGAAGGTGTCCATCTTGGATGCTGTCTCAAGTTGCCACACCTCGTGTTGGGTATTAACCCCTTCACTCTCTCCCTCGGTGATGTACAGCTCGGTGTAGATGCTGTTGAGGTGCGCTCCACTTACTGTTTCAGCGGCACCTTCCAACATCTGTTCAAGATTCTGTCTCAGAGTGATCCTATGTTTCTTTAAATCTTCTTTTAGACTGTAATCCACTGAAAGGGAAGACAAAATATTTATCAATGTTAAACATCCATTATTGATAGCAAATACCCAAATATGGTGTTTGGAGTACCAAATGTTAGTCTTACTTCGTTCAATGTGGATTAGACTCTCAAAGTCAAAGTCAAAGTCCCAGACATCCGGATCAGGCCAGGGGGTGTACAGACGGTCAAAACCTTGACCATGGGCAGTAGAACCTGGATTCCAATGATCCTCGCCACACGGCAGGTGATAGGACAGATCCTCAGTCACAACACCACTAACACTCCTGTGGTGAGAAAGACAGTTTGTTTACCGCAAAGGCTTTCACAGCAGTGTGGTTACACAGCACCAGATTCCAATGTAAGACATCATTGTTCAAATATACAGGTAATAAACAGGTAATTTCAGTTATCTGACTGGTAAAAGATGCATCCCAACTGTGGATTATTGCGTTAATGGGTCACGTTTACAGCACAGTTTACAAATTGGGTTCAGCGACAACGGAAACACAAAATGTTTCTAGCCTTTTCTCGTGGAGCAGGAGTTTGAGTTTTCTCAAACGATTTGTCATGGAGGGCCTTGATGGTTTTGGTTCTTTTCTGAAATTCAGAGGGTCCAACATCGAGTCGTGACTCTTCATAGACAGTCCGCTGGGTGTTGGAGACTCTGCTCTGCTGTGGTGATAGATTCTGTTAAAACACAAATTAGCAGTCACAATCATAATGAGCTGGGAATTTCACTTAATTTCTTTAACTGTCAGGATTTGTTAGAACAATTACAGATAATACCAGCCACCAAAATATCATTGCTGTTGGGTGAAAACCTTGTAACTCCAATTTTGGTTAATTTAATGTTCTAAAGTCAATTGAAGGGACTACAATTCCACCAAAACACATGAAATATATAAAAATAACTATATCCAACATCTCTAAATTGATCAGCATCACTTTATACCCCCTCCCTCCGCAATTTGTATCATTAAATTAGAAATTTAGTTTCATGGACCTGGGATTTACGTGCAATTTTGTTGAGCTGGGATAGCCAAAGCCACACCTGCGCCGTATTGTGTAACTGTTTCTTTTTTTTTTTTTTTTTTTACAGCTTTTTATTGTCTATGTTGTTTAAAGGGTCTGTACTGTCTTGTCTTGTCTTATTTGTGGTGAAGCCAAAGACAAATTCCCACAATGTGGACAATAAAGTTTTCGTTTTCATATTAATCACGAAGTACAATAAACACACAGGAATTTATGTTGGTGACGTTACCTTGATGGTTTTGGTTCTTTCCTGAAATTCAGAGGGTCCAACATCGAGTCGTGACTCTTCATAGACAGGCCGCTGGGTGCTGGAGACTCTGCTCTGCTCTGCTGATAGTCTCTGGAAGGACCAGTGTGCAGTTAAAACACAAATTAGCAGTCGCAATCATAAAGAGCTGCAAATTTCACTTTAACTGTCAAGATCTGTTACATTTACAGGTAGTACCAGCCTGACAAAACATATGAAATGCATAGACAGAATTCTATCCAACATCCTTGGTATTGATCAGCATCATTTTAATTATGAAGTGCAGAAAACACATAGGAATTTATCTTGGTGACATTACTTTGATGGTTTTGGTTCATTGCTGAAATTCAGAGGGTCCAACATCGAATCGTGACTCTTCAAAGACAGCCAGCTGGATGCTGGAGATACTGGTCTCTGGGTCTTGAAGACAGGAGGAATCCATAAGTCTCTGGGTCTGCACACCAGGTCTTCACTCAGACCTCCACGATGGCGCCAGCTGGGAGATTTGTGACGTGTTAACAGCATGTTCACATTAACATCAGTGTGTTTGCTGGCTAGTTAGCTAGCTAACAGTTTGTTCAGGTTAACTGAGCTGATTTTTCTCAAACTACAACTCAGAGTGTTTTGGAGTAGAGACTAGGGCTAAAGACAAGACAGTTTACTCTGTCACAGTAACCTACATTTGGAAACAAATCCACCTTATCACAACTACAAACATTTATTTATCTTGATGTTACCTTGATGGTTTTAGTTCACTGCTGAAATTCAGAGGGTCCAACATCGAGTCGTGACTCTTCATAGACAGTCCGCTGGGTGTTGGAGACTCTGCTCTGCTGTGGTGATAGATTCTGTTAAAACACAAATTAGCAGTCACAATCATAATGAGCTGGGAATTTCACTTAATTTCTTTAACTGTCAGGATTTGTTAGAACATTTACAGGTAGTATCAGCCACCAAAATATCATTGCTGTTGGGTGAAAACCTTGTAACTCCAATTTTGGTTAATTTAATGTTCCAAAGTCAATTGAAGGGACTACAAGTCCACCAAAACACATGAAATATATAAAAATAACTATATCCAACATCTCTAAATTGATCAGCATCACTTTATACCCCCTCCCTCCGCAATTTGTATCATTAAATTAGAAATTTAGTTTCAAGGACCTGGGATTTACGTAAATGTCCATGCAATTTTGTTGAGCTGGGATAGCCAAAGCCACACCTGCGCCGTATTGTGTAACTGTTTCTTTTTATTTATTTTTTTTACAGCTTTTTATTGTCTATGTTGTTTAAAGGGTCTGTACTGTCTTTTCTTGTCTTATTTGTGGTGAAGCCAAAGACAAATTCCCACAATGTGGACAATAAAGTTTTCGTTTTCATATTAATCACGAAGTACAATAAACACACAGGAATTTATGTTGGTGACGTTACCTTGATGGTTTTGGTTCTTTCCTGAAATTCAGAGGGTCCAACATCGAGTCGTGACTCTTCATAGACAGGCCGCTGGGTGCTGGAGACTCTGCTCTGCTGTGGTGATAGATTCTGTTAAAACACAAATTAGCAGTCACAATCATAAGGAGCTGGGAATTTCACTTTTGTTAGAACATTTACAGGTGGTACCAGCCACCAAAATATCATTGCTGTCGGGTGAAAACCTCGCAACTACAATCTGGGGGATTTTCATGTTCTAACCTCAATTGAAGAATTACTTGCTCCTCTATGGTTTGAGAAAATTATATAACCCTTGGGTTTATGAAACCTTTTTAAAACCAATTAGAAAAGCTGAAAAATAAGGCTGTTTTTCCTGGGTCCTGAGAAATAGACACGTTGGAGATGTTTTTACCCGACAACAGCACTAAATGAAATATACAAGTATCATTTCTATCCAACATCCCCAGAATTGATGAAGTGCAATAAACACACAGGAATTTGTCGTTACCGTGATAGTTCGGGATCCTCCATGAAAGTCATTAGTTCCCACATCGAGTCGAGACTTGTCACAGAGAGACCGCTGGGAGGAGGCGGCTCCTCTCTCTCATTATACACACTCATTTTTAATGCTCACACCAACAGTCTCTGGCGGGAGGAAAGATCAGTACTGTAAATATGGCAGAATGTGTGAGTGATAGATACACAGATATTGTATCATTCTTCAAGAGGGAAGCAGTGAGTTCTTCTTTTACAAAATGTTTAATCTGGATCAGAATTACCCTCTAATCTTCTTTTTTATAATCCAGAATCGGACTGATCTTGAATTATTTTTGCCATCCAACATGACTCTCTTTAAGTTCTTATGCATTGTATACTTGTGCAGATAAGTGAATAAAATAACTTAGAAACTGACAATATACACTTTTTCATTTAGTTCACTCGTCCTTTTGGGCTGAACAACATGATGTAACATCATTTGTCCAGCAGATGGCGACACAGCTAATTCAAGTGTGTAAATCTGGATTCTGCAGACTCAGGAAATAAAGGTTCAATTGTACTTTTTGTCCCATCAACAAAAGGTAAAATAAGATAATTACATATATATATACATTAATATCTTCAAAAAGTATAGAGGATCAAGAAGTTGAATACATCTGCACATCTCCTAAAGTACTGAACCAGTTTAAAGTTGGAAAGCCTTAGCCTTTAAGAAAAAAAATACATAAATAAATACAAATATAATAATGATAATAACAATAATAATAATAACATAAAAAAGCTGAATACATCCACTCAATTTCTGAACATTTTAAAGTTGGAATCGGCTGAAAGTATTGGTCCAAAGTTTTCTCACCATATTTTTCATTTACGTAAAATCGAAGAAGAAACATATTTTCATTGATTTCCCAAATGTTTTCTTTGTTTCTATCTTTGGTCAGATACTGCTTTGCTTGTTTTTGACACTTTTAACAAACTTCTTAACATCAAAGAAAGGACAGTCTTGTTTCTTGATTGTAATACTGGTCTGGCTTCAGTAGACAATACTCTTCAAATTGTATGTCTGTCTGGTAAATGACATTACACATGAGTCCAAACACAGTATTCAGTTATTTTGTATTATTTTTGAACTCTCTATCCATTATGAAAACTAACAAAGAAAAATCTATAAAATCTTGCTAATAAACACCATAAATAGCAAAAACTAAAACTAAAAAAAAAGAACAGAAAAGGTCTGTTATTCAGTTGTATTTACTTCAATTCATTTTTAAAAAGCCCTAAAACTTTTGTCTTTACCAAGTCAGTTTCTGTTAGTTTAAGACCCTCTGTCATCTTCAGCTGGCTTGCTTCTGTATTTACATATTTATTTTACATTGTTTCATGTTTTTATCTATCTGCTGCTCAATATGCCTCTGATGCAGAATGTGACTTTGCTGGGTCTACATGACAAGTGCTATAAAAAAATATAAAATATAATATAAACAATATATATAATATATAAAATATAAATTAAAAAAAATTAAATAAAAAATCCCAATGTGACTGTTTGTTGTACATGACATGACATTACTCAAAAAAAAAAAAAAAAAATCCCAATGTGACTTGGTTGTACATGACGTGCTCAAAAAAAACCCCACAACAACCTTGAATTTCGCATGGGGATTTTTTTTTTACGGCTCACAGCGCAGCAGACTGCACCTGAACAAGTCTCATTCTGCCAGCAGAAGACGGGCCTAAACTAACTAACTGACAAACTGACTGACTGACTAACTGACTGACTGACTAACTGACAAACTAACTAACTGACTAACTAACTGACAAACTAACTAACTAGGCTAATTGACTGACTAACAAACTAACTAACTGACTGACTAACTAACTGACAAACTAACTAATTGACTGACTGACTAACTAACTGACTGACCGACTAACTAACTGACTAACTAACCGACTAACTACTAACTGACTAACTAACTAACCGACTAACTAACTAACAAACCGACTAACTGACTAATTAACCGACTAACTAACCGACTACCTACCTAACTAACTTAATAACTGACTGACTTTAACAGGATGCTGAACAGGCGGCTCGACCTCCTTTAAGTTCAATTTTCGTCATTTTGGACTCGACTCATCACCGTCACCTGCCGCCCGACGACAGGACAATGTAACCTCCACACAATGTGCATGAAGGTACAAGAAAACAAGTAGATCGGCGATAGTTTCTTTTGTTGGTGACTGTGAAGTAAAATGGCGTTTCTCCTCCTAACTACACCCTCCTGGTTCGTTTTAGGACTGATACTAACGCGATACAGCCGTCTCAAACCACAGTTAACACGGTTATAACAGCTGGTACCAGGTCCAACAGATAAAAACACGCTGTACTTGTATAAATTGGTATAAAATCTTTACCTTTGGTGTTTCTCTTGGCATCTTGTTGCTGTTGGACTAAATTAGTTTCTTTCTCTTTCCTGGTATGTACAGTCACACCCATGGAATGACTGTACTTCCCTCAAACCGTATGATTCATATCACATGGGGAAATACACTCGAGGACATTATAGAAAATGTGTTAACTATTACATTTACTCTTATTATTTCAGTCCTGTTCTTTCTGTCTTTCTGCCTTTGACCTGGTGGACTCGCAGCAGGAAGCAGGGTTGCCAGATCTCGGAGAGAAACAAGCAAATCAAACCGTCACAAATTGAAGCCCAAATCAAGCTGCCACGTTGTCTTATTCTGTGTGATGGATCATGAATCACTTACAGAATAATACAGTGAAGGACATGTATAGACAGTGGACATTTTTATTCCTTTGATTTATTCAGGAAGGTTATTTCTGCCTTTTTTTTTTTTAAGTCATTTTCACCCTTCACTCATGTGCTCTTCACTCATCACATGCTGCTAAAAAAAAAATAGATTTTTTAAAAATAAAAAGTAGATATCTGTATTTATATTTTTCTATCCTGCTCTGAAGACCAACAGTGTTCTGTTATGCATTTTTCTTTTATTATCGTTAATCATTATAATGTATGTGTGCCCTATATTGGACATTTTTGAGTTGCATACTACATTTTTATGGGCCCACACAATATCATTATTATTTTTAATTTATTCATATTATAATGAACAGTACTGTGCAAGTTTTAGGCACCATAGATTTTTTTTATATAAATTGTGTCTTAGATGTTTGTTTTCTGCATCAGTGTGTCAGTAGAGCTGCTCTTTATAGTATTTTTTATTTTATTTTATATTTAGAAACTTTTAATTTCATTATTTTTTAAAGCATCTTCGTTTTACAGATTTTTTTTTACATGTGCTTAAAACTTTTGCACAGTATTGTATACATATGCAAATCCAATGCTGAATCATTATTATTTATAATGTAATTGCAGAAAAACTTAATAAAAAGAGGGAGGGGGGGATAATAATAATAGATGAAAAAAATAAGATTGACTGCACCTGCCCATCACAACTGGTCCTCTACAGTAGAAAACATGACAGCTGTGTGTTAAAACTGTTTTACATTGACTTCAGTTGTATTGAGTCAGTCTATTGAATTGCTTTTGAAATTGAATTGAATTAACTATTTACCTATTATCCTTTATTTGTAAATGGCTTGTTACAGTATTTCACTTTTTCCTTTGATGTTGCTTTGGCAATATGCCAATAAAGCAGATTTGAATATGAAAAACAAAAAAAAACAAAAAACAAAACGACAGAGACAGGGAGCGGGAGGGAGCGCGAGGGAGCGCGAGAGAGCGGTTACAGGGCGAGGCAGGCAGCTGTGCTCGAGCGGGAGGGGGGAGAGACAGACCGTTGATTGGTCAGATAGCGCAGCTGGGGCGGCACGTGGGAATGATTGACAGCTCATCACTGACAACTCATCTCACAGTCGTCGTTTCTGCGCGGTACGGCGGCCGGACGCAGACAAGCTTTAAGAAGGAAAGCTTTATGACAACAAGGACTAAATCATGTCGATGTTTTCAAGAGACTTTCTGAAAAAAAAACCGACAAAAAACAAGCCCATTTTCCTGATATTCAAGCAACATGGCAACAAGAAACTCAGCGGTTTCTTTCCAATCACGTGACAAACTGAAACTTGAACCTTGTGACTCATGTTCCACATTTCAGTTGCACTGCAGGGCTTAAAGGTACAGTGTATACCGTAATTCACCTAAGCACTGCGCATGGCAAAAACACTGACAATAATAATACTAATAATAACAACAACAATAACAATAGTATCCAAAAGTTGAATATATCTGCACATCTCCATTCTGACATCTGTTTTAGTCTTGGAGGAAAAAAAAAATAAAGTTGAAATCTCTAGCTGAATGTTCAAAGTCCATAGTTTTAATACTCATATTTAAATAAACGGTAATACTACTACTACTACTACTACTACTACTAATACTACTAATACTAATAATAATAATAGTATCAAAAAGTTGAGTATATCTGCACATACCTGACCATTAAAAAGTTGCAATAGAATCTTCAGCAGAAAGAATGCATTCAATAGACAAAATGTTGTAAATAATAATAATAATAATGATAATAATAATAATAACACTAAATGTTTGCTTTAGTCTGAGTCTAGTTTCAGTGTGTGCAGTTACTGCCTGCAGCAGACTGACAGCTTCCCGCCTGTTTGCCCGCTGCAGAGTTTCGTAAATATTAACCTGCTGGCACAAAGCCACACTCTGAACCACTGAACCAGAACTCAACCACAAAAACATGCACACCCTTTCATATCAACTTCCGCATACAGACACAAGCCCCGCCCACCTTATCCTGTTTACCAGAAGTTACATTAGATCAGATTGTGACACAGAGAAGTAGCCTAATGTCACCTCCGTCTGCAGACTGTTTTGCCTTCTCAGGTCACTGCTGCTGACAACATGAAAAACAGAGACTGAGCGCAGGAAGTCCGAGCCAAACTGAACCTTCATGAACTTGCTGAACACACAGCTTGCAAACAGGCTGAAAACAGCTTGCAAACAGGCTGAAAACAGGCAGAAAAAGGCTAAACGAAGCTCTTTCAGTCTTCTTTCTGCTTGCTAAAGGGAAGAAACTGCAGCAAACGGAGCAAAATGACTTTATTGTTTCTCTCCTGACCCAACAACAGGATTCTACTTTACAGACGTGGATTTAATAAGAATAACAACAACATATATGTGTAGCATTTCTGCTGGTATGGAATCTAAACCCTAGTTATGATCTTTTTACATTTAAAACACAGAAAGTCGTTCCTGCTGCTCTGCCCTGTTTACTTACTGCTTCGTGTTTTTTCTCCTCCTGGTCGCTCAGCGGTTTGCTGCAAAGTCACACAAAGGAATGTTATGTTCCCTATGAATATGTTCCCTCTTCTGCTAAAGTTCACTCCTCCCATGCATCTCATATGTAAACACGAACATGTGATAAGGGCTGAATCTGATTATTACAGCTCAGGCAAAAGTCAACAGACAGGTTGAGGCGGGTCTGGGCATGCTGATGCAAGCATGGAAGCAAACTGGTTTGGAAACAAAAAACTGCTTTGAAATGAAATCCCTCCTCCCTCCCTCCTGCAGAACAATGAAGTAGATGAAAATAAAATCTACAGAGCAGCATTTCTGGTTGTGCAGGAGAAATTTCTCAGGGTGAACATGACACTTAGAAAAAACATAAAGCATGGAAAAATAAATCATGTGCACGGAGAAACACTGGAGAACAGACAGGTTTGTGTGGCTGTTGTGAACAGCGGGCTTTTTCATAGTCTGCAAGTTTATTTCAAGACATCTTTAAGAAAATACAGCACCAGTCAACAGGCTGGACCACCTGACTGAATGTTCTGTGTTTTTCATTCTCTTAAAGCCATTTTGATCTAAAGGCTTCTGCTTAAATGCTTGAAATTAGTTTCTTAGACAAATATAAACAGTGAAGTTGATCCTATGTATGAATTTCTTTCCAAAGCCTTTGCCTTTCTATCAAGGCAAAGAATCTAAAATATAAGATAGTTTTGATTTGTTTAACACTTTTTTGGTCGCTGCATAATTGCATTTGTGTTATTTCATAGTTTTGATGTCTTTTTTTTTTATATTTAGGCATTTTATGCTTTATTGATAGAGACAGTGTGAGAGCGAGACAGGAAGGTATGAGAGAGAGAGAGAGAGAGGGGGGGGAGGACATGCAGCAAATGATTATTCTAAAATGTGGAAAATAGTGAAAATAAAGAAAAATGTGGTGTGTCTTAACTTTTGACTGGTAGTGTAAATATATTGGCGCATGGACAGACAGAATTTTGTTCTATATACTCTATGACTTCAACTTCTAAGGATTTTGACATAACTACATTTGAGATATTCAGTGAATTGAGCTACTAATACAGTTTTATACTGGTGATCAGTAGCCTCTAATAGGATAAGAGTAATGTAATACTTTTGATTCCTGCAGGGAAATTCTTATTTTCTGTCCTCTCACCCCCTCCACAGGCAGGTCAGAGGTCAGAGGTCAGGGTCTGGTGCTGGTAGGATCAGCATCTTGCTCAGACACTTCAGCAGGGAGAAAGTTTGAACCTGAACCTGGATCCTCTGGATGGACAGTTTCTCTGCTCACCATACCACACTGCTGCCTTTTTACAATAAAAAATATTTTAAAGTATTAAATGAAACATATTAGAGTAGAAAGTAGAAAATGAAATACATTTTCAACGAGTAAAATAGTGTAAAAGTGTAAAATAATAAAATAAAAAGATAGGAAACAAAAATAAACAAAGTCTGACACTGGATGACAGACACTGACACTTTAAAGGACAACACTGGTTTATTTAGGGTTATACCAGACAGTTTTCTTCTGTCTATTTCATAATTCCCCCAATCATCCTGCAGTGCATGCTGGATGTAATGTTTTAACATTTACTTCTTTTTGGTCATTTTAAAAACACAGACATCAAACCTGAACTGAATTGTCTGCTAGATAAAAAGCCATGGATGTGACAGTAAAATGTTATTTATTTATTTTATTTTATTGTTTATTTTTACAGGGGCAATGCGCAAAGAAAAAAGCGTCCAGCTAATTTACATCTGTTGTCCCTGGGCAGGAAATGCAAACAACACACACAATCACAGGACATGTTATACAATAACAAAACACAGTACAATGTACATAAAAAAAACAATGTATAGAGAGAAAAGTTGAATTTTGACAGTTTAGAAAGTAAAACATTATGATTAACTGTCAAAGGCCTTCTCGAAATCGAAAAAAATTGCACCCACAACACCCCCTCTATCAAGATTACTTTTAATTTGTTCAACAAAAAAAACAGTTTGCAGTTTCAGTTGAATGATGTTTTCGGAAACCAAATTGCATTGGGTGGAGAGGAAATTTGCCTTCATTCAGATGGGAAATCATCTGATCACAAACCACCCTTTCAGCAGTTTTAGAACTTATTGGAAGAATACTTATAGGTCTATAGTTTGATATGATAGCTCCATCTCCTGACTTAAAGACAGGGGTCGCTGTTTCTGAGGATTATTTCCTGGAGGAGACTAAGTAGGATTAAAAGGTAGTAAAAAATAAAGTAAGAGAATAAAACAACGATAAAAGAGAAAATAAAATAATAAAATCATGATATGAAATAATAAAAGAGAATAATAACAGCCACACTAAGACAGAATATCCTTGATAGTGTCTCCGCCTTAACACAGGTGCAGTGAACAACCCAGCGGCACATAAAAGCCGGGGTGGAGTGGCTCGCTGAAGGTGGAGTGGAAGGTGTGCAGGTGGGTCAGAGCGCCGGACGTAATGCTGTAGAAAGACAGAGTGCCTCGCGGCCAGTCCAGGTACACTCCTACTCTGGGGGAAGTGATGGTAACTGGTACGTTTGTATCCTTCCCATCATGCCTCGCTCTGTAATTTTTACCGAAACACTCCAGACTCCAGGACTTGTCACTGTATCCGAGCCAGCTATCATAACCGAAGCTTTTCCTGCTGATCCCTCTGTACGCCACACCGATGAAAGCTCCTCCGCTCCACTCCGCCTCCCAGTAGTAGCACCCAGTCAGACTCTCTTTACACAGCACCTGGTCGTGCAGGCAAAACCTCTCAGGGTGATCGGGGTAATGGTGCCACTCTTCCATGCAAGTCACCCATCCGCTCTGCTCAGACAGAAAGAGCCTGCTGTGTGCCGAGTTTGGGTTCAGCGTGGGCCGCAACAAATCTGAAGACAGACACAAAAAAGAAAAGAAAATATAGCCGCAAGTGGCGATTGAGGGGTCCAAGCACAATTTGATAAGACAGACAGATAGACAAAACATTACAGAAGGTAGAAAGACACACACAAAAAATAACATGTTGTGAAGTTCGGACATGCAGTCTAACACCGGCTTTTGTGTTGGCCCGTGACTTCTGTCAAGTTAATCTTTTCATATGGTCATTTGTCCAAAAATTAGAAACTTAAGACATTATGCTTAGTTATCACAAGCTTAGTGGTGTGAGGAGACAGCGTTACCCATGGGATTTGAACCCACGATCTTTTGCATGGTAGACCTATTCATTAACCATTAGGCTACTGAGTCCACAGGGGAGTAATGGAGGGAGCACAAAAAAAATAGGGCCAAGTAATGAGACTGTCCAAGCTATAGGCTATTTAGAGCCTTAACTATGGTCAACTATGGTTACAATACCACCAAATGTTGCATGCTACCTCAAAGTTGACCTGTGCACATATGTACCAAATTTGTTTAAGGTAGGCCAACAACTTCCTGACTTAGGACAATTTTTGTATATTAGGCCTTGCCTACAAATTTTGAAAGCCAGTTGTAGCAAAACGGTATGGACTATCAAAAAACTGCTCGATAACTCTTGTGCAGGACAGTCCAGACATGCTGTGAGCGAAAATTGGTGAAGATTGGACAAAATACGTAGGAGAAGAAGCGAAAAAACTGTTTTGGACAAAATTCAACATGGCGGAAAACCTTGTAGGCTGAAATGGGAGTGGCCTATGGATAGATGCAATTTGGCCCAAGGAATCCAGCAATCAATGAATTTTGTTCCTATGATCTACAGTCACCGAGTTATGGCCTTTTAAAATTTGAAATGTTGCTATAGCGCCCCCTATAGGCAAAATTACACCAATTTTTTTGTATTAGCTCAGACTACATACCTGCACACGTGTACCAAGTTTGGTTACCATAGGACAATGCGTTCCTGAGTTATGCCGATTTTTGTGAAATAGGCCCCACCCGCGACAGTTGACCAAACTTTGGAAGTCGATTATATGAAAACGGTGTGGAATATCAAAAAAACTGCTTGATAACTTTTGTGCAGGACAGTCCAGACATGCTGTGTCACAAATGTGGTGACGATTGGACAAAATTTGTAGGAGGAGTAGCGAAAAAACGGTTTTGGACAAAATTCAAAATGGCGGAAAATCTGGTTAGGCAGAAATGGGCGGGGCCTATAGGCCCCGCCCATATGGATGGATGCAGAATGAACCAAGGAATCCAGGGAAAGTGGAATTTTGATTGTGGCCCATACGGTTCAGAAGTTATAGGCCAAAACGTAAAGTTGCTTGCTATAGCGCCACCATGAGGCCAATTGACGTGGATTTCGTAACCTGAGTAGTGGCTAAGACTTTGGACCTATCTGTTAAGTTTGGTCACTGTAGCTCTTATGGTTTCTGAGATCCAGATACTTTTAGGGCAGAAGAAGAAGAAGAAGAAGAAGAAGAATCCAAACAAAAACAATAGGGTTCCCAGCACTACGTGCTTGGACCCCTAATTATCCTGACCACAAGCAAATACTTTGTGTAAGTGCAGAGGTGTGAACAAGTCAACTTTGCTCGAGTCCCAAGTCAGTCTCAGATCTTGAGGCAACTCTCAAGTCAAGTCCCAACTCTAAATGTAGAACACCAAGTCAAGTCCATGTCATTAATGTCAAGTCTAAACTCAACAGCGAGTCAAGTCAGAACAAATAAAGAGTCCAGTATCAATTTAATATCTTAAAGAAAACTAAATATCTAGGACTTTTCAATGCAATATGGTTTTAACAGGATAAAAACTTGGTAAGAGCATCATGAGTTTGATTTCTATAATCAGTTTCAACTCAAATTCAGAAAACAGAATTTAAATTCAGTCTTCTGCTGGAACAAATCTCATCACTTTCAATCGAAGTCATTTACACAAACACAAGATCTCAAGCCAAGACTTTAGAAACCTTTTCAAGTCATCAAAGTAGTCAGAGTCAAGTCCCAAGTCACCAGAACCCAAGTCAAGTCAAGTCTCAAGCTATTAAAACTGTGACTCGAGATCTAACGTTGGTGAGTCTGTGAGTCTCATTCTTACAGGAAAAATACTCTAAAACACTTTTGGCCATGTACTTTGCATTTCTGGGTCCATTGTGTTGTTTGGTGTAATTTTGTTATTCCTGTGGATAACTGACCAAAAGTAGTGGAGTTGTTGTTTTTAAAGATTATTTTTGAGCATTTACGCCTTCATTGGACCTTCACAGTAGAGAGAGACATGGAGGATTGGATTTAAACTTGTAACTTTTTCTGCTGACATCATTACTCACACTTCCTCGGTCCGGACATCAACCTGTTCTCTCCTCCATGATCCACACTGTAGGAATGACAGCAAAACAGACAGTCTGCAGGTCAAACCGAACACACGGGATGGACATGAAAGCACTGCTGGTCATCATGACACTTTCTTTCTTTATCACTTCATTTCTGACTGACCTACTTTTAGCACTGACATCAACATTTCTATTCCAAAACATTACTGTATACTTACTTACTGACTGACTTTATTGTCCCCATAGGGACATTTCTTTGCAGTGAACAACACACGAGCAACACAACCAGCAGACCGTAGAACAAGAACAGACCTGCTGCTGCAACAAGTTCAGACACGTAAATGTTACGCATGCTGTGGAGTTCAGCCGTAACTGACCTGAGAGTCTCCAGTCCAGCAGAGAGCAGCTTCACTCCTGAGGCTCCTGGATGATTGTAGCTCAGGTCCAGCTCTCTTAGATGGGAGGACTTGGAGCTCAGAGCTGAGGCCAGAGAAAAACAGCCTTCCTCTGTGAGCAGACAGCCTGACAGCCTGCAGGGAAACACATGACAAGAACAAGGCTAACAATTAACGGTCTGCCAATTTTTATTTTGGATTTATTTCAGGTGCTGTGATGCATGAAGCTGTCGGTTTTCGCTGATGTAATTTTCAAGTAATGAAGGGATTCAAATCAAATCTGATTCCAGTCTGTGCAATTTTAACTAAGAATGATGGAATGATTTTTGTCTCACCAAAACTATCACCATCGTGTCAAAACTGAGCTTGAGAGGGAGCACTTGTTTTAGCACTCATTAGTGCAAGTTATCCTGGTTCCAGAGTCCTGAATCTCATCCCTCCACTTTTCAGATTTTGTGGAGCGATTCAGAGAGTCTGGTGTTTCCCTCGTCAACGGCTTGTTCCCGCTCAGAGAAACAGTCGAGCCAATCAGAGCCTTTGTGGGCGGGACTAAAGTTTGAATTGTTCGTGCAACAGTTTTTCATTGGTGTTTCAGCAGAATAGATTTGTTGAAATCACCTCCTCAACCAACAGATTGTCTTTGCAAAGATGATATTTTTGTCAGAATGGACGATATTCTTGGTCAGTTGGTGAATGTCTGCTAACCATGGATGTAGAGGCTGACTGGCTGCAGCATCATGTGACTGAAGTGACATCAGAGCGGCTGATACGACAGTCACTAGTGATCAGTTCAGATACGTCATTCACTAGTGATTGGTTCAGATACGTTGGTCACTGGTGATTGGTACGGGGAAAATCAACCCCCCCACACAAAAAAAGTCTAACGAGGATGGAAATCTCAGGCTGAATGGAACCAAATGGATGTTCAGTCTGAATATCAGGATAGAAGCAAGTTTAAAAACTGGAAAAAATTCTTCACCTCAGAGTCTCCAGTCTGCAGTTTGGATTCGTCAGTCCGGCAGACAACAGCTTCACTCCTGAGTCCTGCAGGTCATTGTTGCTCAGGTCCAGCTCTCTCAGATGGGACGGGTGGGAGCTGACAGCTGAGGCAACTGACTCACATGATTTTTCTGTTATTCCACACTGACTGAGTCTGAAAAAGCCACATAATTCATTTTACCTTCACTTTTTCATCACACATGAAAAAAGGGTCAAATCTAGTAAAAACAAACTGGGCTGACCTCAGAGTCTCCAGTCTGCAGTTTGGACTCCTCAGTCCAGCAGACAGCAGCTTCACTCCTGAGTCCTGCAGCTCGTTGTTGCTCAGGTCCAGCTCTCTCAAACTGGAGGAGTTGGAGCTGAGAACTGCTGCCAACATTTCACAGCTTTCCTTTGATAAGTTGCACTGATTTAACCTACGTATTAAGGGACTTTTGCATTAAACATGTTTAAAAATGCATTAATTAATATTGGAACACAAACCATTTAGAATCAATCACAATACAATTGCAAATTTGGAATATGGACGGAATTTACCGGTCCGGCGGACTTGTGACATGAGAGTACTAAAGCATTCTACTCCAGTATAAGTATTGTTACCTTCTGATATTTTACTTAAAAAGAAGTTAAATGCTCTTATCCCTTTGCACCTGCTAAGAAGACTTTGAAGGTGTGCAGATATCTTGACCACTTAAGTAGAAGTAAAATTACCGGTGTGAAAATCTACTCCTCATTTAAAACATCCTCAGAGTTAAAGTTCCTGAGTTCCTCTTTAGAACAGAGAATGTTGTTAGCTGTGATCTTTTCCATGTGATTCTAAAAGGAGAGAGGACAGAGTTCAGACTAGATTCTTTTAACTGGAAACATTAGAAATGACAAAATAAAGTGCAGAAACAAAGTAAAGTCAGACTCCTTTTCTCACTGAATGGATCCACAGTTTGTCAGTTTACATTGATCCAGTCTCTGCTGCTGATGGAGAGACACACAATCTGTTCTGTGATGGATGGGATTTAAAATGGACTGAAGGAAAAGTAAAATTACTGACTAATAAATACTCAAAAAAGTGCAAGTACACAAAAAAGTGACTCAATTACAATAACATGAGTAAATGTAATTAGGTACTTCCACCTTTGATGAGAACCAAACAGACTCAACTCTAAATTAAGTCTGTATTCATCATAATTGTATTGTGGTTGATTCTGCATGGTCTGCATTCCAATCTTAGTGAATGCAGCTTCAATACATCATTTGAATAACTCATAAATAAAGAATGCATGAATGCTAATGAATATCTGACCTTAATCTGTTCAATTTACAGTTCAAACTCATCAGTCCAGCAGACAGCAGCTTCACTCCTGAGTCCTGCAGCATGTTGTTGCTCAGGTCCAGCTCTGTCAGATGGGATGGGTCGCAGCTCAGAGCCGAGGCTAAGACTTCACAAACATCCTCTGTTGTGAGTCCACAGCTGGAAAGTCTACAGACACAAATAATTTTATTAGCTGTTACCACCTCTGTTTGTCTGTCTGTTAGCAGGATAACTCCAAAAGTTATGAACGGATTTGCATGAAACTTTTTGGGAAGTTTGGTCATGGGTTTGTCTGATTTAGGCCTATCTATACTAATCTGTGTTTGATTGCCTTGGTCTGAACCATTTCACAACAAGTGGAGAGGGGGAGGTAGAAATTCAAGGCTCATTGGTTGAATGTAGTAAATTAGTTTTGTTGTACAACTTGATTTTCATTTGGAATTGGAATCAATTCAGCATCGATTCCATCAATTCCAATACAAGGAGCTGGAGTTGGAATTGACTCTTGATTGAATCTTGATTTTATAGAAGCGTCCCTGCCGGGAATCGAACTCTGGTCTCCCAATTGAGAGTCTGCAATCTAACTCCCTGCAACACATTTTCACCAATAAAGTGGTGAACAGAGGGAGTGAGTGACCAACAGTGGGATGCACAGAGCATGGTATTCTGACTAATTTTGGTGACATAGTGCACGTTCTTCCCTTTAGTGAATCTGGGCCTCTGTGTTTTGATTTGTTTGAAGGTGTAATATCTACTCACTGGGCATTTCTGGAGTTTCTCACAACTGGGACCAGTCTCCTGCGCCCTTCCTCTGATGTGTTGTAGGTCTTCAGGTCCAACACATTCAGAACCTCCTCTGACATCAGCAGCTTGTAGGCCAGAGCGGAGCACTGCACAGGAGAGAGTTTCTTCTCCGCTCTGTTCTCTGACTTCAGGTACTCTTCGATCTCCTGATCTACTGAGTGGTCATTCATCTCTGTCAAACAGTGGGACAGGTTGATACATCTCTCTGTGGAGGCTGCCCTCCTCTGCATCATTTTTAGGGAGCGGATACATTTTTTAATTGTATCTGGTCTACTTGTTTCCTGGGTGAGCAGGCCTCCTAAAACAAGCTGATTGGACTCCAGTGAGAGGCCATGAAGGAAGCGGACAAAGAGGTCTAGATGGCCATTCTTGCTTTCCATGGCCTTGTCCAAAGCTCCCTCCAAAAGGTCTTGTAAGGACAGACTGCCTACGGTCTCAGTATTTGAATTTTTTGGCATGGCCCTCTTGAACATTTTATTGGCAAGGAGCTCTCCTGATGCAGATGCAGTGGAATCTCTCCTGAGGAAAGGACTTAAAGCTTTTGTGTTCTGGGTTGTGTAGCAATAATAGATGTAGACTGCAGCAAGAAACTCCTGAACGCTCAGATGAACAAAGCAGTAGACCGTTTTCTGGAAGAGCACGCACTCTTGTTTAAAGATCTTGGTGCAGACTCCTGAGTACAGCACAGCTTCCCTCACATCAAGACCACACTGCTCCAGGTCTTCTTCATAAAACATGAGGTTTCCTTTCTCCAGATGTTCAAACGCCAGCTTGCCTAGCTTCAGTAGAACTTCCCTCTCAGTCTCCATGAGCTCCTGCTGACTCTCCTCATGGCTCTCGTGATACTTCTTCTTCCTTTTAGTCTGAACCATCAGGAAGTGAGCGTACATCTCAGTCAGGGTCTTGGGCATCTCTCCTGTCTCATCTGTACTCAACATGTGCTCCAGAACGGTGGCAGACATCCAGCAGAAGACTGGGATGTGGCACATGATGTGGAGGCTCCTCGTTGTCTTGATGTGGGAGATGATTCTTCTGGCCAGTATCTCATCTCTGAATCGCTTCCTGATGTACTCCTCCTTCTGTGGGTCAGTGAACCCTCGCACCTCTGTTACCCTGTCAATATACTCAGGAGGGATCTTATTGGCTGCTGCAGGTCTGGAGGTTATCCAGAGGAGAGCTGAGGGCAGCAGATTCCCTTTGATGAGGTTCGTCAGCAGCACACCCACCGATGATGTCTGAGTGACATCGGACACAACCTCATGGTGCTCGAAATCCAGTGGAAGCCTGCTCTCATCCAGCCCATCCAAGATAAAAACAATTTTCCATACAGCAAGCATTCCCACTGTGACCATCTTCAGTGATGGGTGGAAAAGACGCAGCAGCCCCAGAAGGCTGTGCTGTTGACCTGTGATCAAGTTCAGCTCACGAAATGGAAGTGCAAACATGATCTTCACTTTTTTGTTCGCTCTCCCCTCCGCCCAGTCGAGGATGAATTTTTGTGCACAAACCGTCTTTCCGCTGCCAGCGATGCCTTTTGTCAAGACTTTTGAACATTTATCTTGGCCATGTGAGGGTTTAAAAATTGTATTGTAGTTGATTGGCGTGCCATGGTAGGTTTTCATGTTGAATACTGTCTCAAGCTGCCACACCTCATGTTGGGTATTAACCCCTTCACTCTCTCCCTCGGTGATGTACAGCTCGGTGTAGATGCTGTTGAGGTGGGTTCCAGTTTCTGCTTCAGCGGCGCCTTCCATCACATATTCAAACCTCCTTGTAAGACTGATCTTATGGTTGTCTAAAGCTTCCTGCACATTGTCCACCACTGCAAGGACAAATGTGAAGAAAATATATAATAATCAAATAATAAACAACCGTTACAGAGTGCTTTACAAAACACATGCTAGGAGAAGTTGCTATTCTTACCATTTTTGAATCCTTTACTGATGGGTGGATTGACTGGCTGTTGTAAATGAACGTTTGGGATTAGCTCACTGCTGAAAACAAGAGGGATTCCCATGGACTGGTCACTCTTCATAGACAGATGGCTGGGTGTTGGAGACAAAGGTCTCTGGTAGTGGTGGAATCTGGTAATTTTATCAGAGTAACTTTTATCAGAATTTATCAGTTTGTCCAAATACTTACCAAATATTGTACAGTATACAGGGCAACTGTTGATGTCCAATGTGTAAAAGCGATTTAATTTCTGTTTTCATTTCTATGATAATCCACTCACTTTGACTCTGAATCAGGCGATGTTGGCTTGTTGCTGAAAACAAGAGGTATTGCCATGGACTGGTCGCTCTTCATGGACAGACAGCTGGGTGTTGGAGACTCTGGCCTCTGGGTCTGGTAGCGGCTCCTGGTAATTGAGTTGTTCAGGTATTTACAAAATGACCCCTTTTTTATGGGATTTTAAGACAATGAGAAATAAATAACATACAGTATATTGACAGTTGCTGACATTCAACTGGTAAAAGGGAAGTCGATCCTTACTTTGAGGAAATACAAGTAATTGAAGTTGCAAACTTGCTTTGAATCAGAGGATGTAATCTCCTTGTTGAAAACAAGAGGGATTCCCATGGACTGGTCGCTCTTCATGGACAGACAGCTGGGTGTTGGAGACTCTGGTCTCTGGGTCTGGTAGTGGTGAAATCTAGTAATTTTATCAGAATTTATCAGTTTGACAAAATACAGTATACTGGACAGCTGTTGACGTCCAGCTTGTATAAGTGATTTAATTTCTGTTTTCATTTCTGTGATAATCAGCTCACTTCGACTCAGCTGAATCAGGCGATGTTGGCTTGTTGCTGAAAACAAGAGGGTTTGCCATGGACTGGTCGCTCTTCATGGACAGACAGCTGGGTGTTGGAGACTCTGGCCTCTGGGTCTGGCATTGGCCTCTAGAATCATTACAACTCGAAAATTATTACAGTAAAACAACATACTGCATGAAAATGTAGGAACCGATTTTTTTGCAAAACTAAGCAATGCCTGCTGTTGAAGAAGCCCGATGAGGTTTAGTGTCCTTTTATCTTCCTTGGTTAATGTATGATTAATTACAGGCTGCAACTATTCACTATTTCAAAAGAAAATTCACCACTAAATGCCTAAAATACAAAAAATATACATATACATATACATATATATATATATATTACTTTGAATCTGAGCAGAGCGTGTCATTGCTGAAATCTGGAGGGATTTGTCTGGACCCGTCGCTCTTCATCGACCCACAGCTGGACTCTGGACTCCGCTCCTGACACTCACATCTGCAGTCAGCAAATGTACATTTTTCAGCTCATAACAACAGTGAAAGTGAAGCAGTCAACAGCAGAAGAATGTGGTTATACCTGGGCAGCTCCCAGGTGTGAGTGTGTGCAATAGATAGGTATTTCTCTATTCTGTAGTTATACAAACAACAATTTAGGTGCACTGTTGAAGAAAAAGACAGCAGAAATACTACCTTTACAGTATTTTTACAATCTGACAAAACACAAATTTAAAAATGTTTTTAAACCACTGGCTTACAGCAGCTGTAAATGACTGACTCTTATACAGTCAGAGTTATACAGATTTACAGGAAGCCAAAGAGTAATATAGATTCACAGTAAACTACAGTGTGGTGTAGGAGCTAGAAAGTTTTAGAATAAACTAAAGAATAGCAGCTACATAGATTATTTTTGTGGCATGTCTGCGGTATTGGAAGTACAGTGAAGAGGTCCCAGGCCAACTTCAAACGCCCTACAGACCTGTCGCCCTCCACAGACTCTGCTCTCCGTTTCTTGTAGTCTGCGTACGCTTCCTCTTCGTTCTCCACACAGAGATTCATTTTGAAGACCGACTTCAAGTGCAGACAAATACAGTCGCCTGCAAACAAAAGTACAACTTTCAGGAAGCAGGAAACAGTTTATCCGGTATTGACTCCTTTAGTAAAAGGCCCAGATGCCTTGTTTTGAGACTGAGAAGCTCTAAGCCATCAATTCCCCATCCCTTCCCAGGCATCAATTGGGTATGCAGAAGTATATTGTGGCTCCACAGGAGAGTGGAGAGGAAACACCACTCAGTTCCAGTTCCAGTTCTGTCCGTCCTCTGGCTCCCAGTCGCCGCCCGCATCAAGTTCAAGTCCTTGATGCTCGCCGACAAAGCAGCAACCAAAACGGCTCCGACCGACCTGAACTCCCTCATTCAGGTCTACGCTCCCTCCCGCTCACTACGCTCTGCCAAGGAGCGGTGCCTGATGCTGCCACCACAACAAGGCCCTAAGTCCTCTAGCCAGACTCTTCTTCTGTGGTTCCTCGGTGGTGGAACGAGTTACCAAACTCCATTTGATCCGCAGAGTCCCTCTCAATCTTTAAGAAAAGGCTAAAGACCCAGCTCTTTAGCGAACACCTTCTCACTTGACGGATTGTGTAATCCAAGAAAAAATCTATCTATCTATATCTGCCTCTGCACTCTATGCTCTGCCTAGTAGCACCTCTGTCCTGTTGGACCAGAACTTAGCTTTATGGCTCTTATTCTCGTTTTTCTCTCCTGAATAGATCCTTGCTTGTGTTGTATTAAAATCTCATGTGTACGTCTCTTTGGATAAAAACGTCAGCCAAATGGGAAACTGTAACTGTAACGTATGAAAAACATAATGTTGACATTATGCTAATTACCCTAGCAACCTAGAAATGGCTGCAGCTATTAGGATGTGATGGGATAGTCAGGCTAGCAACATGTTTAGCATACCAGAGCTAAAGCTAGTGGTTAAAGTATTTTAGGGTACTTCAGGTACCATTACACACCAGAAAGAACGTCTGCCAGTTTCCTCCATTCATTATTTTGTTTGTCAAGATCTTTATAAGCCGACAGAGAAATCCCAAACCAGCCGTAACCATTCTGTCTTCCGTCTTCCATTCAAAGACGATGTTGAACTCAGAACAAACATAAAAAAAAAACAGATTTTTGTCCGAATATGATTGGTTCTTGCGCTGTGACCGTCATGCTCATTTGCATAATATCCATTTTATTTTTAATCTTTTCTCATTGCATAGTGGGTCTTGTATGCATCACCACCTGTCCCATCATGCCATGCGGTTACTTGGTTCTCATAGACAATGACTGGAGGTGAACTGTTCGACTCGTGAAATCGCACCGGGTCTGCCGAAATTTAATATTGTAGTTTATATCATTACATTTGACAGCCAGATCACACAAAAACTGCCAGAAATCTATTTGGAAGCCAATAAATAATAAAATAAATCACATCAGGTGATTATTCAGGACCAGTGTTCCCTTTAAGCTGATTGTTTACATCTAATTATTTATTGCACTGACCAAATAATATCTTGTCAGTCATCTGTCTTTCCTCCATTTTGTCCACAGAAATTCAGTGGATATGCAAAAAGCAGATTTGTAAATTTTGGTGCCAAATAATATTAGATGCAGGAATGTTGCCATGGCTGAGTGTTTAATAAATTACCACCCCAGCACCACTTACTGAGTTTTAGTTACTTACACACTGTATAAATCACTATAAAATTTGTATTACATCTCCAAAATACTCACATTATGTGTTCTCTGCTGCCTAAATTTCAGTCTCATGTTCTCTTCCGTGATCAAAATGGAGCCTCAGCAAAGGTGTTTTTACCTGGGCGCCTCCCACTGAAGCCTATGGTAAAAAAACAAACAAACTACACAGCACAAAGTGTGACGGGTGATGACTGTGTGTGAGGTTGTATCAACAGCAGAGGTGGAAAGAGCTGTGAAATATTTTACTCAAAAAATTACCCAGGTAAAAGTGAAACCTCTGGAAAAAAAAATCCACCTGTTACTTCTGAGTGAAAACATTTATATGTTCGGCATTTAGCTGATGCTCCCACCCAGACAGAGTGAGCAGGGGCAGAGTTTGTGGGGCTCGAACCTGTGACCTTTCCATTATGGGACGGTCACTCCGGATTAGCTGAGTTGGTGCCATTCTGGCAAATATTTTGACAGACCAAAATCAGAAAAAGGTTTGGTGGGGATTCCTTTTTACCTCATATCAACAAAGCTATAGCATCCGTTATGCAAGGTAAAGTCCATAAATGTCATTGTATTCACTGTACCTATGTCTAAAAATTAAAACTTTAACTTAATTAGACTTTAGTTTATTTTCATTTTCCTGGTTCAGAAGTACAACTGAAAAAACCGGCTGGTCCAAATTCCTTTCTCTCTCTTCCACAGCTTCCTGAATCTGTGCAGTGGAGGGTAAAGCAGCCTTGTTTTGTTGTCTAGTCACTGATATCTACAGTGCCGTGAAAACGTTTGTTTATCACATTTTGTTGGGCTGTTACAAAATGATTTTAAAATTAAATTGTTTGATTTTTTGTGTGTGAGACCAATACAATGTTTTCTATTGCACTTAAGTAATGAGAAATTGTTATATATTTTTATGAAGTTACAAAATTTTAATAAATGAAAAATAGGGTGTGCAAAATTAAGTTCACCCCTTGAGATAAACTGTGTCACTGACAATATCTGATTAACATTTCATATCTTGTGCTGCTCTGATCTCATATTCAGGTTGTAACTGTGCTTTTGAATATTCAGAATTGTAGTTATTCCTTTTTAGCCAACAAAAGCTGATAACAGATCTCAATGGAATCTAAATGGATTTCAGGGTGTGGGATGGATCCAGTCTCAGAAAACAGGAGCATAGTGTGGAATGTGAGGTTCACTTATGGACCGCTTTGGGGTTCAGGTCTTCAAGACTAAAAGCCTGTGAGTGACTTTAAGTACAAGAGAGAAACTGCTATAAAAAAAAAAAAAAACACTTTTCTCGAGTTAGCTGTACAAAATGTCATTCATAGACATCACATTTATTTTATATTCAATTATCAATTCACTGTATTAAAAACATACATTTCCATGTCATTTAATGCAGTTCAGTGGCATTTGAATAAAAACATAGATTAGTTTAGCAGTGGTGACTGTTAGTTATACAATAATTCATTTTTTATCATACAAAATGACACAGTATTATATTTACTGTCAACCTCACACTGAGCCATTCACCTCATATGTACAGAACACAGACGAGCTAACATGAACATCATGTTATGGTACATCATGCTAACATCATGTTATGGTACATCATGTTAGCATCATGTTATGGTACATCATGTTAGCATCATGTTATGGTACATCATGCTAACATCATGTTATGGTACATCATGTTAGCATCATGTTAGCATCATGTTATGGCACAGGAGTGACACAACATGATAACATTCTCTACAGTTATGAGTTGAATCGTCTTCCACTCAAAACATTAAATTTTTCCAGACCTTTTTTTCCATTGGATATTTGATGATTTTGTCTGATAATCCCTCAGTTGGCCCGGAGTTACATAATTATACAGAAGCCTTCAGATGGAGAACAGTTGTCAGAAGTGAAGTGTTAAAGGTTCATTAAACTGAGATTCAATATTTGAGCGTTACATACATCTGTACATTCATAAAGATACCCAAGGTTGTGTAATTGAATTAGAAACATGATATTTAGACTCCCAATGATTTGAATTCAGTGCATGATTGCAATTATCTTGACAGTTCCAGACTTCTTCACGGTGCAAACGCTGTGGAATCTAGCATAACTGGCTAGTCCGGCTAGGTTTGGCCTAAAGCCAGGGTTAGTCCGCCTTGTGGTGAGACGATGTGACACTTTACTGACAGTTCAGACTGTGAGCAACAAGAAACAGGATCAGTCTCTTCCTCTCCTCCAGAGCTGAGCCACCAGGAAACTCAGCTGAAACTCAGCTGAACAAGCTGAACTTGTCACCGTCATCAACCCAGATTTCTCCTTCCTCGTTCCCTTTCTGATGCGATTTAGTTTCATGAGCAACAGTTCAACATGGAGGAGAAGTCGATTCCAGTCGTTCAAAGCTTCAGTTCGCTACAAATTTTATTTTGAAAGACGACAGGAAGAAACGACTCAGAGACGAAGCTTGGAGAACAGCTGATCCATCGCTGAGTCGATGCTGAGATCTGAAGACATTTTGAGGTTTTTCTGTTTATTACTAATTAATGCTACGTAATCAGCTCTTGCCAGCTAGCTATGTTAACTTGAAATGACATCCTACTATAAAATGAGGAAAACTCTGTCCTTCTGTCTGTCTGTCTGTCTGCATCCGTTTTGCTCCTCGATGGGTCGGCCAATCAATCTGAAACTGCACATGGGCACTGAGCATTGGCACAGGCAGGGACTGACGAAGCAGATTTTTCCATTTTCCCCAATTTACGCTGTTTATGCGCATTTGTGGCGAGTCTGCATGGAGTTGTGGCGCCCATCACCAGGTATGGACAACACAGCAGCAGCTAAAATACATGACTTTCAGGTTTAAATCATTGTAGCTGCAGACCGCTACATAGAACCAATCAGAGCCTCTGGCCCCGCCCACGATCTGTCAGAACAGAGCGACTCCTGGACCGAGTCGCTCACAGTGTGAACACGTAAAGCTCTGATACTTCAGGTCGCGTTATTATCCGTCACACCTGTTGGACCTGTCAGATCGTCTCATGGCCCTCCTGTGTGTCCCGAACCACCAGCTGAGAAACTCTCCAGTCACTCCAGTCCAAAGGCCGGCATCTTCTCTGTGAGATGCTGTGTGTGTGTGTGTGTGTGTGTGTGTGTGTGTGTGTGTGTGTTGGACCTGCTGGTTCAGACAGTAGCAGGTTTCATCAGAGCTTGCTCTCCAAACAGCTGCTTGAAGTGAACCACATGCTCCTCACAGTGCTCTCCTGGTGACACACACACACACACACACACACACACACACACACACACACGAGCTGGTTAGACACTACACTACATGGGAATAAGTGTGTGTGTGGGTTTTGACACAAAATAGACATAACACAGGCAAGGTTAGACACTACATTGTGTGTGTATCTGTGTGTGTGAGTGTGTGAGTTTGTCTATGTGTATGTATGTATGTATATATGTGTGTATACCTCTTTATGTGTGTGTGTGTGTGTGTGTGTGTATGTATGTGTGTATACATTTTTATGTGCGTCTGCCTCTCTAGGTGTGTGAGCATGTCTATCTTTGTGTTTAGGTGTGTGTGTTTCTACCTGTGTGTGTGTGTGTGTGTGTGTGTGTGTGTGTGTGTGTGTGTGTGTACCTGGGTTGAAGCCGGGGCTGCCCCTCAGTCGTTGGTTCCTCTGCTGGAAGGATCTGAACACGGTGTAGAACAGCATGTGGTCTCCGGTCTGCCGCGCCGCGTCCAGGAACTTCCTGGCCGACACGTTGTCATGACCACCTGGTGACACACAGCAGTTAAAGCTCCATCTCCTCCACTGTCCAGAGTTTTATTTTGTGTCTTTCTGTCCATTCAAAGCTGTGTGTGTGGTGTCATGAACCAAAAACACTCTCAATCCATTTCTCCACGTTTCATTTTCCAGCATCTCTCTGAGCCTTACCAAGAACAGGCCGTTTCTGTCGCCGTGTCTTTAAGGCTCATTAATATTAACGACCCCTCTGTTCCGATTGGCCTTTATCATCACAGAGGAGAGGGGAGTCCTGCTTTACACCTTATGACCTCACAACTCCGACACGTTGTCATGACCACCTGGTGAGGTCGGCTCGTTGGCTCATGACACTTAACTTCTCATCATCACTGTTCTGTGGTGAACCTCACTGCAGCACATTTTCAGGTTTTCAGCTGCATGAGGAATGTCACTACATCACATTTTCAAATTTACATACGGAATGTTAATCACATTTTCTGGACTTTTTTCTGAACTAGTCTGAATTGAGTCCTGAACTAGTCTGAAACCGGTCTGAATCGAGTCCTGAACTAGTCTGAAACTGGTCTGAATTGAGTCCTGAACTACTCTGAAACCGGTCTGAATCGAGTCCTGAACTAGTCAGAATCAAGTCCTGAACTAGTCTCAAACCGGTCTGAATCGAGTCCTGAACTAGTCAGAATCAAGTCCTGAATCGAGTCCTGAACTAGTCTGAAACCTGTCTGAATCGAGTCCTGAACTACTCTCAAACCGGTCCGAATCGAGTCCTGAACTAGTCCGAAACCGGTCTGAATCGAGTCCTGATCTAGTCTGAAACCGGTCTGAATCGAGTCCTGATCTAGTCTGAAAACTGTCTGAATCGAGTCCTGAACTAGTGTGAAACTAGTCCTAAACTATTGGGGAATTCATGCCTTTACTTCCTCATACTTAAGTGACTGGCAAGGAATATCCCTCGTATAAATAATTTGAATATGAACTAAACTAGTCTGAAACTAGTCCAAAGCTAGTCTGAATTTAGTCCAACACTAGTCTTTATCTAGTCCTAAACCAGTCTGAAATTAGTCTGAAACTACTCCTAAACTAGTCCAAAACTTTTCCTAAACTAGTCTAAAATTAGCTCTCCAAACCTTTTCCTGCAATCACCTTTCATTTAGTTTTGACAGCAGCAGGCTCAACGCAGCAGGGGAAATGTGTCCAGAAACTTTATTGGTTGCAGTGAAGACCCGCCCTTATCTGTCCGTATCTGTGTTCTGATTGGCTTGTGCCCTGTGCAACAACGACGTCAACGCAGATTAAAAAGAAGACGAAGAAGAGAGGGGCAGAAGCAAAGCCGGCTTTTTTTTTTTTCGTGCCAGTTCTCACTTATTTCTCAAGAGTTTTGTCACGGAAACGCCCGGAACTGTCAGCTGATCTGCTGGTTGTGTTCAAAGGAAATCACCTTTCGATTTTCCCATGCAGGGATTTTTAATAATTGGTAAAATTTTTAACAACTTGAACACACTGAGGGACATCAGCTCTGAATGAGATGAAGCATGATTTGTTTTGCAAAGGCACAACAGTTTACAGATACTTGTAAAAAAAAAAAAAAGAACTAGAGTCACAGTGTTGCTGCTGCTCTGTGATTGGACAGTGGCAGTGACATCATCGGCACGACAGACTTTGTCCTCCATTTTCAAATATCTCAATGAAACTACAGACTAGTTCAGACTGATTTCAGACTAGTTCAGGACTCAGACTGTATATGGTTGCATTTTAACGCCACCAGATCATTTGAGACACTGAGATAATGAGCTTCACAGGCAGTAGAGGCGGAATCGCAAACAAACAAACAAACAAACAAACAATGACCCCCCCCCCCCGGCGGTGTGTTTGGTGTGAACAGTGAGGATGAGGAGGAGTGTTACAGAGACGTACCGACGCTGCGGATGAATCTGAGCGCGCCCAGAACCTGCTGCTTCGACAACAGAACCTCCACAATCTCATCGTTGGCCGTGGACAGGCGCTGAAAAACACACACACACACACACACACACACACACACACAGGTGCACAAACACACACGTTCACACATATACAGAAAGACACAAACATAAAAACACATGCACACAGATGCATACATACACTAACTGTTATCAAAACAGCAGTATTAATATCAGTTTGGTGTGTGTGTGTGTGTGTGTGTGTGTGTCTGTGTGTGTGTGTGTGTGTCTCTTACCTTCAACATGTCCAGAGACAGCTGGTGTGCGGGGGGGTAGGTGCTCTCCAGAGACAGAAGCAAACAGGCCTGAGACCAAAAAAAAACAAAGACACTAACTGAACTGAAAGAAGAAAAACCCAAACACACAAACCACATTTCCCCTGTGAGAGGAAGGCTTGGGTTTGGAAACAGAAGTGAATTCAACTGAGCTGAGCTGGACTGAGGCACGATATAATGGTAAGCATAGGAAGCATCTATTAAAAAATATGGTTTATTTCAAAGAAAAAGAAAAATACTTATTAAATACTGACAGCTAAATGTTTAGGTAAATCTAGTCTAAATGAGTTTAGGACTAGTTTCTGACAACTTTTGAACTGATGTCGGACTGGTTTTGGATTTAGATTCTGGTCTGGAACTAGTTTATAGCAGCAGTTTAGGTGATATTTCATAATAGTTTTGTACTAGTTTCAGACAAGTGCTGCACTAGTTGAGGACTGGTTTGAGACTAGGACTAATTTTGGACTAGTGTAGGAATAGTTTCAGGAATATTTTTGGACTAGTTTAGGAGACGTTTCAGAGTAATTCTGGACTACATTCAGACTAATTTTGGACTAGTTTAGGAAAAGTTTTGGACTAGTTTCTGGGTAGTTTCAGACTAATTTCAGACTGGTTTAGGACTAGATAAAGACTAGTGTTGGACTAAATTCAGACTAGCTTTGGACTAGTTTCAGACTAGTTTAGTTCATATTAAAATAGTAATACTAGGGATATTCCTTGCCAGTCACTTTAGTATGAGGAAGTAAAGGCATGAATTCCCCAATAGTTTAGGACTAGTTTCAGACTAGTTCAGGATTCGATTCAAACTGGTTTTAGACTAGTTCAGGACTCGATCCAGACCGGTTTCAGACTAGTTCAGGACTCAATTTGGACCGGTTTCAGACTAGTTCAGGACTTAATTCAGACCGGTTTCAGATTAGTTCAGGACTCCATTCAGACTGGTTTCAGACTAGTTCAGGACTCGATTCAGACCGGTTTCAGATTAATTCAGGACTCGATTCAGACTGGTTTCAGACTAATTCAGACTGGTTTCAGACTAGTTCAGGACTCGATTCAGACTGGTTTCAGACTAGTTCAGACCGGTTTCAGGCTAGTTCAGGACTCGATTCAGACTGGTTTCAGACTCGTTCAGGACTCGATTCAGACTAGTGTGACCTCACCAGTGGTTTGGAGTCGCTGAGGACGTGGTACTGCAGGAACTGGTGCAGCATGTAGAACAGGTTGTGTTGCACCAGCGTCTTGATGACCAGCTCATACAGGTAGTGCTGCGGGACAGAACGAGTCAACTCAGCACAAACACAAACATGTTTGGGCTGCAAACAAGATCAGATCACAGGACGGCCCGTCATGTGGTGCAGAGCGGAGGTCAGGGGTCAGCTGCATAAAGCCAGTTTAAGACTAGTCTGAGCCTTAGACTGGTCTTAGATTCTCAGGTTGGACTAGTCTAATTAAGACCGTCTGTTACTTAAATATTACGACTGACTTATTTTGAGGCAGGAAAGTTAGCCACCTTCCCCCCGGCTAATCTTGAGTTAAGAACTTTGTCGTCATGGCAACAAGTCGGCCTAACTGTCAGAGTGGGAAGTTTAAATACTGAAGCTGTTTCATAAAAGACGGCAAATCTCTGTTTTTTGGAAAGAGAACGAGACAGAAACACATTAGAGTTTGACTTAAGGTCATATTTAAGTCTAAGACCGGGTCTATCTTTATGCAACTGGCCCCAGGTCAGAGCAGCAGGTTAAAGGATTACAGGAGCAGAAGATCACAGGTTTGATCCTGGACCGGCTGTGAAAATCTGGGCGGGGCTTCTGAGTGAGCAACTGGTGCTGAAACGATTAATCGATCGACAGAAAATTAATCGATTAGAATTTTGATAATCGGCTAATCGTTTTAGTGATTTATTAAGTAAAAAAAATACCAAACACTTGCTGACTGCAGCTTCACAAATGCTAAGATTTGCTACTTTTCTCTGTTTCTTCTCATTTTTTTAAGGCATTTGTCATTATTTTTGACATTTTATAGATCTTTCAATTTCCTAAACAATGGTCCAATTAAATAAATACACTATTCTCAGCATTGATATGGAGAAATACAAAAATCCTGAATGAGCTGACATGAAGCAAGATGAGGTTTCAATATAACTGATATGCTGATCATGCTGTTTATTAGTGATGGAATCTAAAAATGTGACAGATGACTAAACAAAACTCTGCAGCCCTAACTGGATGTGGAACCAAAAAGATTTCCTCCAAGCTGGGAACTCACACTGAATCTATTATAATCCATCAGAATATCAATCAATCAAAATCAATCAAAACTGTATTGATAAGAGCACTTTTCGTACAAATGGATGCATTTCAAAGTGCTTTCCAGTGCAGCAGATAAGACAGGAAATGGACAGGAAACGCATCAATAAGAGACCGATACACAGAACAGTAAGATGTAAAACAAAAGAATAAAGTAAGACACAATATAAAATAATACAAATAAGAAAAATAAGATGAGCTAACACATTACACACCTAGTTAAAAAGAGAAAACAGAGGAAACATGGTACCTGTACAGTGATCTGGAACTGGTTCAGAGAGCGGATGTACTCCATCAGCACCGCAATGATGAACTTATGGGAAACACCCTGCAGACCACACACACACACACACACACACACACACACACACACACACACACACACACACACACAGAGTTATGGTCTTGTTATTTTGAAGCATTTACCTTTCTTGTTATTGTGCTTCTTCTACGTTCTACTAGATTCAGACTAGTTTGTGTCTGCATCTGTCTGTGAAAGATGATGGTGTGTGTGAGTGTGTGTGTGTGTGTGTGTGTGTGTGTGTGTGTCTACCTTCCTCTCGGTGAAAGCAGACAGGACGTGTGTGTACATGTCTGATTGGTCGATGACAGCCTGGGTTCTGACCGGACGCTTCTGGGCGGCGCTGCCTCGACTCGGACCCGACTCCATCGCCTGAACACACACACACACACGCACACACACACATCTGAAATACTGGTTCACACAAACACACACACACATACAGCGGCCTGCATTCTGTATAGCTGATAGATTGATACAGGAGCTTTAATTTTTCGGCAGCTTGTTTGGAAGGTTAAAGAGAGATAAGAGACGGCCTTCAACTCCAGAAGCTGCTTAATCGGAAACACTTGGCTTCAGTTCGGACTTTCCAGCAGTGGGACGGGGCAGATGCTGTGTTCTCAGGGGGGGCGGAGCCAGGTGGGGGAGAGGGGGGCGGAGCCAGGAGGGGAGGGAGGGAGGGAGCGGCGGGTATTTAAGGAGGGCGGAGCCGAGCCTCAAGAGACTGACGGAGCTGAGGATGAGGGCCGCTGTGGTTCTGCTGCTGCTGCTGTGCTGTGGGCCCGGGCCGGGGGGGGGGAGGGCCGGGGCGCCGGGCGGGGGGGAGGAGGGGAGGGGGGCGGGGGAGGGGGAGGGGGAGGGGGAGGGAGGGCAGGTCGCCGCCAACACCACCACCGAGCCCGACGTCTGGCTGGAGCTGCAGGTGCTGAGGGAGATCGTTCACCTGATGGGAGCCAAGGTGGAGAGGGTGGAGAGGGAGAACGCAGGTACTTGGAGGGGGAGGGAGGGGGAGAGGGGGGGGTGTTGGCGTTTCCGTTTGTCCCGTAACCCGACAGCCAGCAGCGGAGAGCGGGACGGGTGTTTGGAGTGGATTTGGTGGATTTGGTGGTTTGTCTGTGCTTTTTTATCGGTTTGGTGCTGCCTTTTGTGGATGGAGCTGTTGGTTTTTTTCAGGGACATTTCAGGGGTTTCTCACTGGTTCCAAGCTTTTGAACAGTAGTGTACTACACAGGGCTGTCATGGTGAAGGAAGTTCCCCTGTGGTGATTTAGGGTGGCTCAACAGCGCGGTATGCGGCGTATGCGATACGTCATATGCTAATTTGCAATATCAATATCTATATATCTCAATATCAATATATAACCTACAGTCTCCGCTCGCAGCAGAGGGAGGGGGGCTACGCTGTGTGTGGGAAGAGCTGAGATCATCAGACCTCTCTGGACGTATCAATTTATTGGCAAATGCTTTGGGATTCAACACTTTAACATGACCATGGGGAACGTGGTCAGAAAAAGTCTCCAGATTTGTCGCTAGTCGCTTTTCAGAAATAAAGTCGCCAGGGGGTTCTGAAAAGTCGCTAAATCATGAAAAAAAGAAAAAACGTAAACATAGTTGGTTGTGGCGGTTTGCTTGTCTATATTGCAATATTGCAATATTGCAATATTGCGGTTATTGCGACAGCCCTAGTCCTACGTATCGCCATTTTATTTTTTTAATCGTGTTTCTCATTTCATGACTTGTACTGTCGGGTCTCTCATGTGGTTCAACACACTTTTATGCAAAGTTCCATCTGTTTTCTAGTTGTATCTGTTTATCTCTTGTATTTATTTATTTATTTAATTGTGGTACTTTTACAGCACTGTCTCTTTGGATTTTATATATTGTATGTAAAGCACTTTGTAAACATTTAGAAAAGTGCTATACAAATATAGTTGTTATTATTATTATTTTGAGGTTTATTCCCAAAACTTACTGGTGTAAAACTTGATAAATTCCAAACCTTTTACACAAATCACACCACTGCCAGCTTAATCTAGTTGTAGCAAAAAGATCTGCCAGCAAAAATCATTTTTGTCAGCACAGATTAGCCGTTGCGGTTCCAAACACACCTGGAGAGAGCTTCACTGACTGGGGAGAGAGAGAGCGGCAGACTGGGGAGAGAGCGGCAGACTGGGGAGAGAGCGGCAGACTGGGGAGAGAGCGGCAGACTGGGGAGAGAGCGGCAGACTGGGGAGAGAGCAGCAGACTGGGGAGAGAGCGGCAGACTGGGGAGAGAGCAGCAGACTGGGGAGAGAGAGAGCGGCAGACTGGGGAGAGAGCGGCAGACTGGGGAGAGAGCAGCAGACTGGGGAGAGAGAGAGTGGCAGAGTGGGGAGAGAGCTTCACTGACTGGGGAGAGAGCTTCACTGACTGGGGAGAGAGCGGCAGACTGGGGAGAGAGCAGCAGACTGGGGAGAGAGAGAGTGGCAGACTGGGGAGAGAGCTTCACTGACTGGGGAGAGAGCTTCACTGACTGGGGAGAGAGCAGCAGACTGGGGAGAGAGCGGCAGACTGGGGAGAGAGCAGCAGACTGGGGAGAGAGAGAGCGGCAGATTGGGGAGAGAGCAGCAGACTGGGGAGAGAGAGAGCGGCAGACTGGGGAGAGAGCTTCACTGCAGACTGGGGAGAGAGCAGCAGACTGGGGAGAGAGAGAGCGGCAGACTGGGGAGAGAGCTTCACTGCAGACTGGGGAGAGAGCAGCAGACTGGGGAGAGAGAGAGAGCGGCAGACTGGGGAGAGAGCTTCACTGCAGACTGGGGAGAGAGCAGCAGACTGGGGAGAGAGCTTCACTGCAGATTGGGGAGAGAGCGGCAGACTGGGGAGAGAGAGAGCGGCAGACTGGGGAGAGAGACAGCAGCAGACTGGGGAGAGAGCTTCACTGCAGATTGGGGAGAGAGCAGCAGACTGGGGAGAGAGCAGCGTGTTGAGGTCGACTTATGATTGGATTTCCCACTCTGACGTGTGAAAGTCGTTTTTAATCCGCAGCAGAAAGGAGAAATCAACCGATCGGCTTTTCTCTGTGGAGAAACGACTTCAGATTCTCAGTTTCATGTTGTATTTTACACCAAGTGACTAAAAAAACATTTTAATGAGAACTTGTGTATTTTAGTTGGCTATGCCTTTAAGGGCAAATACCGTCTAGAAACTCTGCTATTGCTGCACATTTTACATTTTTTTTTTCTTATTACTGTATCGTATGTCTGTGTGTTACTTGTCATCAGAGGTGGAAAGTAACTAAGTACATTTACTCAAGTACTGTACTTCAGTACAGTTTTGAGGTTCTGGCACTTTACTTGAGTATTTCCACTTTGTGAGACTTTCTACCTTTCCTCCTCTACATCTCAGAGGGAAATCTTCTTCTTCTTCCTCCTCTACATTTATCTGCCGGCTGGAGTTACTAGTTACTTTGCAGAATAAGGTTTTACACACAAAACATACGATAAGCTCATAAAATATGTTGCATTGTTAGAGTTTAAACTCCCAGACAGTTTATGGAGCAGTTAGACCGACAACATTAAAATACTTCTGACAGGTTCATGCTTCAATAATTTAACTCTCTGACAGAATGAAGACTTTTACTTTGATACTTCAGTTCATTTTATTGATAATACTTCTATACTTTTACTGAAGTAAACTTTTGAATGCATAACTTTTACTTTTGATGAAGTATTTTTTCCATTATGGTATTGCTACTTTTACTTAAGTATAGGATTTGAGTAATTCTACTATTTGGAACAAGACATTTGACTGTCATAAAGTGTCCCAGTAACAACTATTTCATGCCTGCTACAAAACACATTTCTCCAGAAAACCCTGTTCTGTCTGTTCTGAAGTCCAGTCAGTGTTTGTTGAAGCCGACCTCGTGCCTGTTGCTGTGTTCAGTGCTGGACCACAGAGTGACGGAGGGAGAGGAGGAGGCAGCGGCTCTCAGAGCGGAGCTGAGCGCCTCCAACACCGAGCTGCAGCTGCAGAAGAAGAAGCTGGAGGATCTGGAGAGGGAGAACGCAGGTGGGACCCCCCCCCCCCCACACACACACACACAGCTAGTATTTACTTACACCTAATAATGTGTGGAGAACCGCTACAGAAAAACTACTGCGGTACCTGGCTGCAGAAACTGTATTATAAAAGAGTTTATCCCAAAAACGGTATATTATTTTGTTGTGTTTCGTGTCATATTTACTAGTGCTGAAACAATTCGGCGATTAATCAATCAGTCGATCGACAGAAAATTAATCGATTATAATTTTGATAATCGATTAATAGTTTTAGTCATTTATCAAGTAAAAAATACCAAACATTTGCTGGTTACAGCTTCACAACTGTTAAGATTTGCTGCTTTTCTCTGTTTCATATCATTATAAAATAAATACTTTGGGTTTTTTTGTCTGCTGGTCAGACTGAGGAAGAAATTTTAAGAATCACTTTAGACTCTGGGATCTTGTGATGGGCATTTGTCATTATTTTTGACATTTTCTACTAAACATGATTAATCGATTAATTGAAAAAATAATAGTTAGATTGACCAATAATGAAAATAATCTTTAGCTGCAGCCCTAATATTTACTATCATTAGTTTGCATAAAATCCACACTCAGAAATGTGAATCTTTAAAAAGGAGCATTAAGTAATCTAAGGCTTCTTTATTGGCTACCAGTAGGAACCGAGCAGATTCGACACAAAAAATAACATTAAGAACAGGTAGGGTGACATATTTCTGTGAAAAAAGCATATTGATTATCTTGGCCGATAAAAAATATTCTTGGCAGGTGTTTTTTTTATTTATTTAACCCTTTTTATCAAACCCTTTTTTTTAAGTTTATCAGCCCTTGTCAGTTGAGGCAGAAAGTTAATTTCTGACACCACAGATGGATCTATTTTAATTCTTTTAGTTTCGGTACAGTCGACCACACTGTTCTTTTTGCTGCTGATGTTCCCTGCCGTGTTTTTTAATCCCTCATGTTGTAAAGCACTATGATCTTTAAAGCGCTAACACACAGGCTTCCTGCAGAGTTTCAATTTCAAAACTCCAGACTTTTTCCAGACCTTATTTCCTTGATTTGATGTGAAGATTTTGGTTTTCTGTACAGTTTACAGAGATTGTCGTCTTGTCTCTACTAACTGCCACATCATGGATGATGAAGATTATTCTTCAGTGACAAAAACAAGAGATATTAGAGATGACGAACGTTTAAACAAAAGAAAACGTGTAGCTGCATGTACATCGGGACATTATAACAATATTTTTCCATAATTGTGCGATTCCCAAACGTTAAGACCTGGAAAATACCCAATTCTTTTCCCAGACCTGTGTAGGAACTCTGTATATACAGTAAATGTTGACTTGACTTAAAGTTAAAGTGCTGACTGTCCGCTTTAATTTGAGGATGTTTTTCAGCCACACTGGAAGACACCAACAACAACAAAAAAAAAACCAAATCCATAAAAGCTTTGGTGTGATTCGTCTCTGTGCTTCCAGCTCAGGACTCTGCGGTGTCGTCCCTCGGACACAGAGTGACCCACACCGAGAGGGAGGTGGAGGAGCTGCAGACACAAAAACCAGGTCAAGAGGTTTTCTGTTGCTCGTTTGAAAATATATGAGACTTCATGAGGGAGCTTCATCTTCCAAATCTTACAAAGACACCGACTACGTTTACATGGACTGCAATAATCCGACTATTGACCTTATTCTAAATAAGACAATATTTCGATTAAGGTGTTTACATGAGCTGCTTATAGAATATTCCATTTATATTCCCGTTTACATGCTACAGAGCAGAGTCCCATTAATGACTGAAGACACGCCCACATCACCTCCTGTGTCTGAGTTTCCCTCCAGAATTTAACCTGAAACCCTTTCTGTCATGTTGTTTTCTGTCATGTTGTTTTCTGTCATGTTGTTTTCTGTCATGTTGTTTTCTGTCATGTTGTTTTCTGTCATGTTGTTTTCTGTCATGTTGTTTTCTGTCATGTTTTCTGTCATGTTGTTTTCTGTCATGTTGTTTTCTGTCATGTTGTTTTCTGTCATGTTGTTTTCTGTCATGTTGTTTTCTGTCATGTTTTCTGTCATGTTGTTTTCTGTCATGTTGTTTTCTGTCATGTTTTCTGTCATGTTGTTTTCTGTCATGTTGTTTTCTGTCATGTTTTCTGTCATGTTGTTTTCTGTCATGTTGTTTTCTGTCATGTTGTTTTCTGTCATGTTGTTTTCTGTCATGTTGTTTTCTGCCATGTTGTTTTCTGTCATGTTTTCTGTCATGTTGTTTTCTGTCATGTTGTTTTCTGTCATGTTGTTTTCTGTCATGTTGTTTTCTGTCATGTTGTTTTCTGTCATGTTTTCTGTCATGTTGTTTTCTGTCATGTTGTTTTCTGTCATGTTGTTTTCTGTCATGTTGTTTTCTGTCATGTTGTTTTGACTCTGATAGGACGTCATAGTGTGATTAAGGTGTTATTGATACTACTATTACTACTATTAACAGTTAACTAATGTGTCTGGTAATCATTTACTAATGGTGTTCATGTTAACTAAGGTATTAATTGATACATTATTTAATAGTCATCTTTATAAACTATTAAATAATGCATAAATGAATACCTTAGTTAACATGAACACCATTAGTAAATTACACATTAGTTAACTGTTAATTAAGGGTTAGTTAACTTAACTTAGTGACCCTTATTGTAAAGTGTTACCAAAATCATTACCTGAAGTTAATCATAATCCTCGCTTAAATACAGTAGATCGAGTTAGTAAAAGTGCTATCATTTTATCAGCCAAGCACTAAAGTCACCTGCTAATCTTTAAAAAGGATCAGAATTTGTTTTCATTTTGTGCTATCAGTGATTTTGTAAGAGCAGATGTCACGTTTTTCAAATGATTGAGATCTAATTTTTGGAACCAAACTGCATGTGGCTGGTGAAACAACAACTCAGAATTAGATACATGATTTCCTTTCAAAAACGGTTTAAATTTGACCTAAAATTCATCAGTCAGTATTTCAAAAATACAAATGATTCTGTCCTCAAAAAAACAATACTATTTTGTACGCAAAGATCTCAAAGACGACTGTTTCATTTCTAATTGCGTGTTTTCCTGCCACACACACACACACACACACACACACACACACACACACACACAGAAATCTGGAAGGTGGCGTTCTCCACCGCTCTGACTGATGGCGGGTTAGTGGGAAGCTTCGAAGAAGAAATAACGCTGATCTACAGTAAAGTCTTCACCAACACTGGACAGGCCTACAACCCCTCTACAGGTAGTGACCCAACACACACACACACACACACACACACACACACCCACACACACACCCACACACACACACCTAACCTTTTTGTCTAAAGGACGCAGTGTCTGGTAAATTCTAAAACTTCCTATGTACTTTGACTATTTTACAAGCCAACTCAAATTTTACAATATGGGAGAGTAGACAAAGTAAACAGGCACAGACTAAGTTTACCAGTGTTTGGCTTTTGACAGAGAAAGAATTTCTTTTTTTTTTTAAATTAATATACAATTACAATTTCCCATTTGGCAGACGCTTTTATCCAAACTGACGTACACATGAGATTTTCATACAACACAAGGAAGGATCTAGTCAGGAGAGAACAACGAGAGTAAGAGCCATAAAGCTAAGATCTGGTCCAACAGGACAGAGGAGCTACGAGGCAGAGCATAGAGGCAGAGAATTCATTTTTATTTATTACACAGTCTATCAGGTGAGAAGGTGTTCACTAAAGAGCTGGGTCTTTAGCCTTTTCTTAAAGATCGAGAGGGACTCTGCGGATCGAATGGAGTTTAGTAACTCGTTCCACCACCGAGGAACCACAGAAGAAGAGTCTGGCTAGAGACTTAGGGCGTTTTCACACCTATAGATCGTTTGCTCTGGTCTGAATCAGTTGATGAGTTTGTAAACTTGGAGCGTTTTCCCTTTGGTTCGGTTTCTTTTCACATGGGAGAAAAATCCAAGCGAACCAAAATGCATCACTGCAAACCAGGTGAGAACGTTCACTCCGCTTATTGGTCAGATGTGTCTGGGGCGGGAGCAAGAAAGTAAATACAGGAAGAAGGTCCTGTGTTCTGGACTAGTGCACATTGCTCTGCAACATGGAGCAACGGCAGAGTTGGCATTTGCTCATAACTGTAATTATCTGGGCAATATACCAGGCAACACTGTACCAGGAGAATGCTGAATGCATTTTGAGAAAACGTCTGGAAAATGCTATACTGGCTGTACCTGCTATACCTGCTATACCTGCTGTACCTGCTGTACCTGCTGTACCTGCTGTACCTTGGCAGAGCGTAGTGGGCCGGAGGGAGCGCAGACCTGAATGAGGGAGTTCAGGTCGGCCGGAGCCGTTTTGGTTGCTGCTTTGTAGGCGAGCATCATTATTGGTTGGAGTTTTATTTACGCCTCCTGGTGCAGCATGATGTCACCATTAAAGCAATATTCCCCATAGTTTTATCATTTGTAGTGTTCAGATTTTTACTTCCCATTCATTTGAATGGAAACATTGAACACGTCGGTCAACAGATTCAATGATAGATCCTGCTGTAAGACAACAAAGCATCCTGGGTGCATTGTCGTTTTGCGTTTCTATTCTTGGTTTACACTAAAATTAGTATTTAAAAATAAAAGTAGATCCGGTCTCCCAAACAGGAACTATCTCTCCTAAATGGTATCCCTCCGCTGTGTTCTCTTCTATCAATAAAAAAGCTGTTTGGTGAGATTCTGTTCTGAAGCTTTGGACCAACAGTCAGCTGGAAATCACAGCAGCAGGATCTGATGCTGGATCTGTTCTCCAACGTGTTCAATGTCAGTTTCCATTCAAATGAATGGGAAGAAAAAATCTGAACACTACAAACTGGTCCAGCTGCATCTGATCTCGGTGAGTAGATTATATTCTGGTTTTCATAATAACCCCCATGTTGAAACTAAGTGGAATATTGCTTTTAAGATACACTGTTCTCCTGGCAGGAACAGGAATGGGAGTTCAGTTCATGGAGACTTTTATTTTGGATTATTTCTGCTGCAGGCGTCTTCACAGCGCCGGTGGGAGGAGTCTACTACTTCAGATTCACCGCCTTCGGCTTCTACACCACCAAATGGACGGGGGTGAAGCTCTACAGGAACGACACGTATCTGATGTGGAACGCAGAGCGCCCCACCGACAACGAGGACACCCACACCTACATCTCCAACGCTCTGGTCCTGGAGCTGCAGCCGGGCGACACGGTCTACATGAACCTCCCCGCAGGGCAGATGATCTACGACGAGCCAGGCAACTTCTCCACCTTCAGCGGCTTCCTGCTCTTCACTTTGTAAATTTTCACTTTTCATCTAAGCTCACCCTTATCCTCCACCTGTAGTCCTTATCCTCCACCTGTAGCCCTTATCCTCCACCTGTAGTCCTTATCCTCCACCTGTAGCCCTTGTCCTCCACCTGTGGCCCTTATCCTCTACCTGTGGCCCTTATCCTCCACCTGTGGCCCTTATCCTCCACCTGTAGAGCCCTTATCCTCTACCTGTAGTCCTTATCCTCTACCTGTAGTCCTTATCCTCCACCTGTAGCCCTTTTCCTCTACCTGTAGCCCTTATCCTCCACCTGTAGTCCTTATCCTCCACCTGTGGTCCTTATCCTCCACCTGTAGCCCTTATCCTCTACCTGTAGAGCCCTTATCCTCTACCTGTAGCCCTTATCCTCCACCTGTAGCCCTTATCCTCCACCTGTAGTCCTTATCCTCCACCTGTGGTCCTTATCCTCCACCTGTAGCCCTTATCCTCTACCTGTAGAGCCCTTATCCTCTACCTGTGACCCTTATCCTCCACCTGTAGCCCTTATCCTCCACCTGTAGCCCTTATCCTCCACCTGTAGCCCTTATCCTCCACCTGTAGCCCTTATCCTCTACCTGTAGAGCCCTTATCCTCTACCTGTAGCCCTTATCCTCTACCTGTGACCCTTATCCTCCACCTGTAGCCCTTATCCTCTACCTGTAGCCCTTATCCTCTACCTGTGACCCTTATCCTCCACCTGTAGCCCTTATCCTCCACCTGTAGTCCTTATCCTCCACCTGTGGTCCTTATCCTCTACCTGTGACCCTTATCCTCCACCTGTAGCCCTTATCCTCCACCTGTAGCCCTTATCCTCCACCTGTAGCCCTTATCCTCTACCTGTAGCCCTTATCCTCTACCTGTGACCCTTATCCTCCACCTGTAGCCCTTATCCTCCACCTGTAGCCCTTATCCTCCACCTGTAGTCCTTATCCTCTACCTGTAGCCCTTATCCTCTACCTGTGACCCTTATCCTCCACCTGTGTCCTTATCCTCCACCTGTGGCCCTTATCCTCTACCTGTAGTCCTTATCCTCTACCTGTAGCCCTTATCCTCCACCTGTAGCCCTTATCCTCTACCTGTGGCCCTTATCCTCCACCTGTAGCCCTTATCCTCTACCTGTGACCCTTATCCTCCACCTGTAGAGCCCTTATCCTCTACCTGTGGCCCTTATCCTCTACCTGTGGCCCTTATCCTCTACCTGTGGCCCTTATCCTCTACCTGTGGCCCTTATCCTCCACCTGTAGCCCTTATCCTCTACCTGTAGTCCTTATCCTCCACCTGTAGCCCTTATCCTCCACCTGTAGTCCTTATCCTCCACCTGTAGCCCTTATCCTCCACCTGTAGTCCTTATCCTCCACCTGTAGCCCTTATCCTCCACCTGTAGCCCTTGTCCTGAGTGAAAGTTTTGGCTAAATTCATAAAATGTAAATGTAAATCGCTGTGTGTGTGCGGGCGCTAGCACATTAACTTGCATTTCTATATTGGAAACAATTAAAAATGTCTTTCCATAAATTCTCATGGAGGTATGGTTTGATTTTGACATTTTAATGCCAAAATTTAATTTGCAGTAAAACGCTGAAAAATAAAACATCCTTCAGACAAACTGAAAGGAAAATGATACACAGAATATGTGACAATAAAATGTAATACATCACATTAAATCACTATGCTTAAAGTAGGCCTTACTCTGTTGCAAAGAAATATGTAGAAACTGTAATGAGAATTCATATCCATGCAATAAAGCAGCATTAAAAGTGACAAATACTTGTTTTTATTGACGTGCTACTCTGAGTAAAGTGCTATCTTAAAATCTCAGTGGGTGGGAAAGTGAGTTTTGAAAGCCAGACATTTGCATGCATCAATAACCCTATCACATATATTATAGTCATAGTCAAAATCTGACTTATTGGCTTTTTAAAGTTAGACTTGGAGTAAACGTATTATTCTCTGTAAATAACAAACTTCATGAATAGAGAACAGTTCTGCAGTTACTTTGCTCCCAAACCAAGACGCTTAAAGGTCCACATGGTGTAAAGCAGGACTCCCCTCTCCTCTGTGATGATAAAGGAGTCGGATGGTCTAAACGCACGGTCGCCAACTAAATCCACACGATCCATATTATACATATACATACACATAATATAAAATATTGAAAAATCTGTGCCTGTATAATGTATAGCAATTACTATCGCGATATGAATATTTAGCAATCACAAATAATCGCAATATGATTATTTGTCAATATCATGCAGCCCTAATGCTTACTACTGCTATTATTATCTATTAAGGCACTGAAATTATTTCCTTTTATTTACTGTCATCACTTTCATTCATTCTCATTTACTTGGAAAAGAAGGAAAACAAAACTACAAAAAAAAGCTCAAAAGCTTATCTCTGCTTTTACCCTACTGCTTTGCAATTTATATGTATATATTTGTTCATTTATTTACTCATCCATTAATTTATCTGAGGTGCCGGCACTCACCAGCGTGTACGTCTGCTCCGCCTCCAGGTATTCCTTGTAAACTTGGTTCAGTTTGTCGAAGACCGTCGCCACGACCGGAAGACTGCCCTTCTCCCCCCCCTCCAGGACTGAGAGAGAGAGAGAGACAGAGAGAGAGAGAGAGAGAGAGAGAGAGAGAGAGAGAGAGAGAGAGAGAGAGAGAGAGAGAGAGGCAAGCAGAGAGAGAGAGACAGAGAGACAGAGGATGACCTTCTTACAGTCTCTTGATAAAAGCAGGCGGACAGGTGGAAAACAAGACTAGGTCAAATCCTAGTATATGGCTGGACCGTGTATTCGTGTGCCACGAGCCACGGCCGACCAATGGTGTTACTAACTCCGCTGTAGACTGTTAATATACAGAATAATAGTCCATACTAGGGTTGGGCGGTATCCAATTTTTGACACTGTTAAACCTTCCCCAAATTTTCCCGTGGTATACGGTATTACCGTCTGATTAAAAATCACTTTGTAGGGCTTGGAGGGAGCCGCCAATTCCAAATGATGAATTTATGTAGTCGCTGCTATACCGTTTCCCGCCACAAGGTGGCTGCAGTGCACTTCAACTGTGATTTTCACACAACGACAAAAATGTGATACATGTTCCAGTTTTATTCTCTGAACAACATCAGAAACGGAATAGCAAACGTTACATATTTACAACATATTTACAGTGGATGGTCCTGCTTGGGCAGCAGCAGCAGCGGGGGGCTTTGAACTGGACGGGATGTTCATCCTCGCAGCGGTTAGTGGGTGATTGATTCTGAGATGGGCACGTAAAACGAGAGAAGGACCGGTTCGGGGCTATTTAGCCAGACTAGGTAGCTGGCTTAGCTTGCTAGCTCTATGCTAATGTCCGCCTAGCTTGCTAGTTAGCCTGGCTAGCTAACGTCAATATGGCTAGCCTAGTTCGCACCGTCCGTGCAGGCGGGGGGTTGATCTTCGCTGAATGGTCGAATAGTTCCCAGTGAATATCGAATAGTATTTTTGCTTGAAATGCCCATCCCAAGTCGGAACCCGAAATGCTGCCAAATTGCAGCAGTTGCATCTTTTTAGGGACCAACTCGCTTGCGCTCGCCATCTTTTTTTTCTAACTCTCCCTTCTGAGGAGAAGCTGTCACATGACGCGCGATTATGATCGCTTCTAAATAGTTAGTCTTTTTTGA